>NC_083364.1:2165000-2282500 GCF_030254825.1 Meriones unguiculatus | reverse complement strand
AAAGTTGTGCTTTGCTTTTCTGTTCTTTCGATGGAAACTAGTTTCTGTGCCGTACAGTGCGAGATAACACTTTTCGGATTTCCTGTATTCCTAATTGAGCGAGTGATACACATGTGATTCAGGTTACAAAGTAGTGCTTTTCATTTACATTCTTTCGTTGGAAACTTGTTCCTGTTAGGAAACTTGTTCCTGTTAGGAACAAGTTAGGGTTAGGGTTAGGGTTAGGGTTAGGGTTAGGGTTAGGGTTAGAGTTAGGGTTAGGGTTAGGGTTAGGGTTAGGGTTAGGGGTTGGGGTTAGGGTTAGGGTTACGGTTAGGACCTTAGGGTTAGGGTTAGGGTTAGGGTTATATCACTTTTTAGTTTTCCTGTTATAATAATTGAAAAGGCGACACATATGTGAATTAGTTTACAAAGTTGTGCTTTGCGTTTCTGTTCTTTCTTTGGAAACTTGTTTCTGTGCCATACAGTGTGAGATAACACTTTCCGGTTTCCCTGTATTCCTAATTGAGCGAGCAACACACAGGTGATTCTGTTTAAAAGTAGTGCTTTGCTTTTCTGTTCTATCGTTGGAAACTTGTTCTTGTGCTGTACAGTGAGATATATAACTGTTCAGTTTTCCTGTATTCCTAATGGAGCGAGCGACACACATGTGATTTAGTTCACAAATTAGTGATTTTCTTTTTTGTTCTTTCATTTGAAACATGATGCTGTGCTGTACAATATGATATATCACTTTTCAGTTTTCCTGTTATAATAATTGAACAGGCGACACGTATGTGAATTAGTTTACAAAGTTGTGCTTTGCGTTTCTGTTCTTTCGATGGAAACATGTTCCTGTGCTGTACAGTGTGTTATATCACTTTTCAGTTTTCCTGTTATAATAATTGAACAGGCGACACGTATGTGAATTAGTTTACAAAGTTGTGCTTTGCGTTTCTTTTCTTTCTTTGGAAACTTGTTTCTGTGCCATACAGTGTGAGATAACACTTTCCGATTTCCCTGTATTCCTAATTGAGTGAGTGACACACTTGTGATTTAGTTTACAAAGTAGTGCTTTGGGTTTCTGTTCTTCTTGGAAACTTGTTTCTGTGCTGTACAGTGTGATATATCACTTTTCAGTTTTCCTGTTGTAATAATTGAACGGGCGACACGTATGTGATTTAGTTTACAAAGTTGTGCTTTGCTTTTCTGTTCTTTCGATGAAAACATATTCCTGTGCTGTACAGTGTGTTATATCACTTTTCAGTTTTCCTCTTATAATAATTGAACAGGCGACACGTATGTGAATTAGTTTACAAAGTTGTGCTTTGGGTTTCTGTTCTTTCAATGGAAACTTGTTTCTGTGCCGTACAGTGCGAGATAACACTTTTCGGATTTCCTGTATTCCTAATTGAGCGAGTGACACACATGTGATTCAGTTTACAAAGTAGTGCTTTTCATTTACATTCTTTCGTTGGAAACTTATTCCTGTTAGGAAACTTGTTCCTGTTAGGAACAAGTTAGGGTTAGGGTTAGGGTTAGGGTTAGGGTTAGCGTTAGGGTTAGGGTTAGGGTTAGGGTTAGGGTTAGGGTTAGGGGTTAGGGTTAGGGTTAGGGTTAGGGTTAGGGTTAGGGGTTAGGGTTGGGTTAGGGCCTTAGGGTTAGGGTTAGGGTTAGGGTTATATCACTTTTCTGTTTTCCTGTTATAATAATTGAACAGGCGACACATATGTGAATTAGTTTACAAAGTTGTGCTTTGCGTTTCTGTTCTTTCAATGGAAACTTGTTTCTGTGCCGTACAGTGCGAGATAACACTTTTCAGTTTTCCTGTATTCCTAATTGAGCGAGCGACACACAGGTGATTCTGTTTACAAATTAGTGATTTTCTTTTTTGTTCTTTCATTTGAAACTTGTTCCTGTGCTGTACAATGTGATATATCACTTTTCAGTTTTCCTGTTACAATAATTGTACAGGCGACACGTATGTGAATTGGTTTACAAAGTTGTGCTTTGCTTTTCTGTTCTTTCGATGGAAACATGTTCCTGTGCTGTACAGTGTGTTATATCACTTTTCAGTTTTCCTCTTATAATAATTGAACAGGCGACACGTATGTGAATTAGTTTACAAAGTTGTGCTTTGCGTTTCTGTTCTTTCGATGGAAACATGTTCCTGTGCTGTACAGTGTGTTATATCACTTTTCAGTTTTCCTCTTACAATAATTAAACAGGCGACACGTATGTCATTTAGTTTACAAAGTTGTGCTTTGCGTTTCTGTTCTTTCTTTGGAAACTTGTTTCTGTGCCATACAGTGTGAGATAACACTTTCGGTTTCCCTGTATTCCTAATTGAGCGAACGACACACATGTGATTCAGTTTACAAAGTAGTGCTTTTGGTTTCTGTTCTTCTTGGAAACTTGTTTCTGTGCTGTACAGTGTGATATATCACTTTTCAGTTTTCCTGTTGTAATAATTAAACGGGCGACACGTATGTGATTTAGTTTACAAAGTTGTGCTTTGCTTTTCTGTTCTTTCGATGGAAACTAATTTCTGTGGCGTACAGTGCGATATAACACTTTTCGGTTTTCCTGTATTGCTAATTGAGCGAGTGACACACATGTGATTCAGTTTACAAAGTAGTGCTTTTCATTTACGTTCTTTCGTTGGAAACTTGTTCCTGTTAGGAACAAGTTAGGGTTAGGGTTAGGGTTAGGGTTAGGGCTGGGTAAGGGATAGGGTTAGCGTTAGGGTTAGGGTTAGGGTTAGGGTTAGGGTTAGGGGTTAGGGTTAGGGTTAGGGTTAGGGGTTAGGGTTAGGGTTAGGGTTAGGGTTAGGGTTAGAGCCTTAGGGTTAGGGTTAGGGTTAGGGTTATATCACTTCAGTTTTCCTGTTATAATAATTGAACAGGCGACACGTATGTGAATTAGTTTACAAAGTTGTGCTTTGCGTTTCTGTTCTTTTGATGGAAACATGTTCCTGTAGTGTACAGTGTGTTATATCACTTTTCAGTTTTCCTCTTACAATAATTAAACAGGCGACACGTATGTCATTTAGTTTACAAAGATGTGCTTTGCGTTTCTGTTCTTTCTTTGGAAACTTGTTTCTGTGCCATACAGTGTGAGATAACACTTTCCGGTTTCCCTGTATTCCTAATTGAACGAGCGACACACTTGTGATTTAGTTTCCAAAGTAGTGCTTTGGGTTTCTCTTCTTCTTGGAAACTTGTTTCTGTGCTGTACAGTGTGATATATCACTTTTCAGTTTTCCTGTTGTAATAATTGAACGGGGGACACTTATGTGATTTAGTTTACAAAGTTGTGCTTTGCTTTTCTGTTGTTTCGATGGAAAATAGGTTCTGTGCCGTACAGTGCGATATAACACTTTTCGGTTTTCCTGTATTCCTAATTGAACGAGTGACACACATGTGATTCAGTTTACAAAGTAGTGCTTTTCATTTACATTCTTTCGTTGGAAACTTGTTCCTGTTAGGAACAAGTTAGGGTTAGGGTTAGGGTTAGGGTTAGGTTTAGGGTTAGGGTTAGCATTAGGGTTAGGGTTAGGGTTAGGGTTAGGGTTAGGGGTTAGGGTTAGGGTTAGGGTTAGGGTTAGGGTTAGGGTTAGGGGTTTTGGTTGGGTTAGGGCCTTAGGGTTAGGGTTAGGGTTAGGGTTATATCACTTTTCAGTTTTCCTGTTATAATAATTGAACAGGCGACACATATGTGAATTAGTTTACAAAGTTGTGCTTTACGTTTCTGTTCTTTCAATGGAAACATGTTTCTGTGCCGTACAGTGCGAGATAACACTTTTCAGTTTTCCTGTATTCCTAATTGAGCAAGCGACACACAGGTGATTCTGTTTAAAAGTAGTGCTTTACTTTTCTGTTCTTTCGTTGGAAACTTGTTATTGTGCTGTACAGTGAGATATATTACTTTTCAGTTTTCCTGTATTCCTAATGAAGCGAGCGACACACATGTGATTTAGTTTACAAATTAGTGATTTTCTTTTTTGTTCTTTCATTTGAAACTTGTTCCTGTGCTGTACAATGTGATATATCACTTTTCAGTTTTCCTGTTACAATAATTGAACAGGCGACACGTATGTGAATTAGTTTACAAAGTTGTGCTTTGCGTTTCTGTTCTTTCGATGGAAACATGTTCCTGTGCTTTACAGTGTGTTATATCACTTTTCAGTTTTCCTCTTATAATAATTGAACAGGCGACACGTATGTGAATTAGTTTACAAAGTTGTGCTTTGCGTTTCTGTTCTTTTGATGGAAACATGTTCCTGTGCTGTACAGTGTGTTATATCACTTTTCAGTTTTCCTCTTATAATAATTGAACAGGCGACACGTATTTCATTTAGTTTACAAAGTTGTGCTTTGCGTTTCTGTTCTTTCTTTGGAAACTTGTTTCTGTGCCATACAGTGTGAGATAACACTTTCCGGTTTCCTTGTATTCCTAATTGAGCGAGCGACACACTTGTGATTTAGTTTACAAAGTAGTGCTTTGGGTTTCTGTTCTTCTTGGAAACTTGTTTCTGTGCTGTACAGTGTGATATATCACTTTTCAGTTTTCCTGTTGTAATAATTGAACGGGCGACACGTATGTGATTTAGTTTACAAAGTTGTGCTTTGCTTTTCTGTTCTTTCGATGGAAAATAGTTTCTGTGCCGTACAGTGCGATATAACACTTTTCGGTTTTCCTGTATTCCTAATTGAGCAAGTGACACACATGTGATTCAGTTTACAAAGTAGTGCTTTTCATTTACATTCTTTCGTTGGAAACTTGTTCCTGTTAGGAACAAGTTAGGGTTAGGGTTAGGGTTAGGGTTAGGGTTAGGGTTAGGGTTAGGGTTAGCGTTAGGGTTAGGGTTAGGGTTAGGGTTAGGGGTTAGGGTTAGGGTTAGGGTTAGGGTTAGGGTTAGGGTTAGGGGTTAGGGTTGGGTTAGGGCCTTAGGGTTAGGGTTAGGGTTAGGGTTATATCACTTTTCAGTTTTCCTGTTATAATAATTGAACAGGCAACACATATGTGAATTAGTTTACAAAGTTGTGCTTTGGGTTTCTGTTCTTTCAATGGAAACTTGTTTCTGTGCTGTACAGTGAGAGATAACACTTTTCAGTTTTCCTGTATTCCTAATTGAGCAAGCGACACACAGGTGATTCTGTTTAAAAGTAGTGCTTTGCTTTTCTGTTCTTTCGTTGGAAACTTGTTCTTGTGCTGTACAGTGAGATATATTACTTTTCAGTTTTCCTGTATTCCTAATGAAGCAAGCGACACACATGTGATTCAGTTTACAAAGTAGTGCTTTTCATTTACGTTCTTTCGTTGGAAACTTGTTCCTGTTAGGAACAAGTTAGGGTTAGGGTTAGGGTTAGGGTTAGGGTTAGGGTTAGGTTAGGGCTGGGTAAGGGATAGGGTTAGCGTTAGGGTTAGGGTTAGGGTTAGGGATAGGGGTTAGGGTTAGGGTTATGGTTAGGGTTAGGGTTAGGGGTTAGGGTTAGTGTTAGGGTTAGGGCCTTAGGGTTAGGGTTAGTGTTAGGGTTATATCACTTTTCAGTTTTCCTGTTATAATAATTGAACAGGCGACACGTATGTGAATTAGTTTACAAAGTTGTGCTTTGCATTTCTGTTCTTTTGATGGAAACATGTTCCTGTGATGTACAGTGTGTTATATCACTTTTCAGTTTTCCTCTTATAATAATTGAACAGGCGACACGTATTTCAGTTAGTTTACAAAGTTGTGCTTTGCGTTTCTGTTCTTTCTTTGGAAACTTGTCTCTGGGCTGTACAGTGAGATATATTACTGTTCAGTTTTCCTGTATTCCTAATGGAGCGAGCGACACACATGTGATTTAGTTTACAAATTAGTGATTTTCTTTTTTGTTCTTTCATTTGAAACTTGTTCCTGTGCTGTACAATGTGATATATCACTTTTCAGTTTTCCTGTTATAATAATTGAACAGGCGACACGTATGTGAATTAGTTTACAAAGTTGTGCTTTGCGTTTCTGTTCTTTCGATGGAAACATGTTCCTGTGCTGTACAGTGTGTTATATAACTTTTCAGTTTTCCTCTTATAATAATTGAACAGGCGACACGTATGTGAATTAGTTTACAAAGTTGTGCTTTGCGTTTCTGTTCTTTCTTTGGAAACTTGTTTCTGTGCCATACAGTGTGAGATAACACTTTCCGGTTTCCCTGTATTCCTAATTGAGTGAGCGACACACTTGTGATTTAGTTTACAAAGTAGTGCTTTGGGTTTCTGTTCTTCTTGGAAACTTGTTTCTGTGCTGTACAGTGTGATATATCACTTTTCAGTTTTCCTGTTGTAATAATTGAACGGGCGACACGTATGCGATTTAGTTTACAAAGTTGTGCTTTGCTTTTCTGTTCTTTCGATGAAAACACATTCCTGTGCTGTACAGTGTGTTATATCACTTTTCAGTTTTCCTCTTATAATAATTGAACAGGCGACACGTATGTGAATTAGTTTACAAAGTTGTGCTTTGCTTTTCTGTTCTTTCGATGGAAACTAGTTTCTGGGCCGTACATTGCGAGATAACACTTTTCGGTTTTCCTGTATTCCTAATTGAGCGAGTGACACACATGTGATTCAGTTTACAAAGTAGTGCTTTTCATTTACATTCTTTCGTTGGAAACTTGTCCCTGTTAGGAAACTTGTTCCTGTTAGGAACAAGTTAGGGTTAGGGTTAGGGTTAGGGTTAGCGTTAGGGTTATGGTTAGGGTTAGGGTTAGGGTTAGGGATAGGGTTAGGGTTAGGGGTTAGTGTTAGGGTTAGGGCCTTAGGGTTAGGGTTAGGGTTAGGGCTATATCACTTTTCAGTTTTCCTCTTATAATTATTGAACAGGCGACACGTATGTGAATTAGTTTACAAAGTTGTGCTTTGCGTTTCTGTTCTTTCGATGGAAACATGTTCCTGTGCTGTACAGTGTGTTATATCACTTTTCAGTTTTCCTCTTATAATAATTGAACAGGAGACACGTATGTGAATTAGTTTACAAAGTTGTGCTTTGCGTTTCTGTTCTTTCTTTGGAAACTTGTTTCTGTGCCATACAGTGTGAGATAACACTTTCCGGTTTCCCTGTATTCCTAATTGAGTGAGCGACACACTTGTGATTTAGTTTACAAAGTAGTGCTTTGGGTTTCTGTTCTTCTTGGAAACTTGTTTCTGTGTTGTACAGTGTGATATATCACTTTTCAGTTTTCCTGTTGTAATAATTGAACGGGCGACACGTATGCGATTTAGTTTACAAAGTTGTGCTTTGCTTTTCTGTTCTTTCGATGAAAACAAATTCCTGTGCTGTACAGTGTGTTATATCACTTTTCAGTTTTCCTCTTATAATAATTGAACAGGCGACACGTATGTGAATTAGTTTACAAAGTTGTGCTTTGCTTTTCTGTTCTTTCGATGGAAACTAGTTTCTGTGCCGTACAGTGCGAGATAACACTTTTCGGTTTTCCTGTATTCCTAATTGAGCGAGTGACACACATGTGATTCAGTTTACAAAGTAGTGCTTTTCATTTACATTCTTTCGTTGGAAACTTGTCCCTGTTAGGAAACTTGTTCCTGTTAGGAACAAGTTAGGGTTAGGGTTAGGGTTAGGGTTAGGGTTAGGGTTAGGGTTAGGGTTAGCGTTAGGGTTAGGGTTAGGGTTAGGGTTATATCACTTTTCAGTTTTCCTGTTATAATAATTGAACAGGCGACACATATGTGAATTAGTTTACAAAGTTGTGCTTTGCGTTTCTGTTCTTTCAATGGAAACTTGTTTCTGTGCCGTACAGTGCGAGATAACACTTTTCAGTTTTCCTGTATTCCTAATTGAGCGAGCAACACACAGGTGATTCTGTTTAAAAGTAGTGCTTTGCTTTTCTGTTCTTTCGTTGGAAACTTGTTCTTGTGCTGTACAGTGAGATATATTACTGTTCAGTTTTCCTGTATTCCTAATGGAGCGAGCGACACACATGTGATTTAGTTTACAAATTAGTGATTTTCTTTTTTGTTCTTTCATTTGAAACTTGTTCCTGTGCTGTACAATGTGATATATCACTTTTCAGTTTTCCTGTTATAATAATTGAACAGGCGACACGTATGTGAATTAGTTTACAAAGTTGTGCTTTGCGTTTCTGTTCTTTCGATGGAAACATGTTCCTGTGCTGTACAGTGTGTTATATCACTTTTCAGTTTTCCTCTTATACTCATTGAACAGGCGACACGTATGTCATTTAGTTTACAAAGTTGTGCTTTTCGTTTCTGTTCTTTCTTTGGAAACTTGTTTCTGTGCCATACAGTGTGAGATAACACTTTCCGGTTTCCCTGTATTCCTAATTGAGTGAGCGACACACTTGTGATTTAGTTTACAAAGTAGTGCTTTGGGTTTCTGTTCTTCTTGGAAACTTGTTTCTGTGCTGTACAGTGTGATATATCACTTTTCAGTTTTCCTGTTGTAGTAATTGAACGGGCGACACGTATGTGATTTAGTTTACAAAGTTGTGCTTTGATTTTCTGTTCTTTCGATGGAAACTAGTTTCTGTGCCGTACAGTGAGAGATAACACTTTTCGGTTTTCCTGTATTCCTAATTGAGCGAGTGACACACATGTGATTCAGTTTACAAAGTAGTGCTTTTCATTTATGTTCTTTCCTTGGAAACTTGTTCCTGTTAGGAACAAGTTAGAGTTAGGGTTAGAGTTAGGGTTAGGGTTAGGGTTAGGGTTAGGGTTAGGGTTAGGGTTAGGGCTGGGTAAGGGATAGGGTTAGGGTTAGGGTTATGGTTAGGGTTAGGGTTAGGGGTTAGGGTTAGGGTTAGGGTTAGGGTTAGGGTTAGGGTCTTTGGGTTAGGGTTAGGGTTAGGGTTATATCACTTTTCAGTTTTCCTGTTATAATAATTGAACAGGCGACACGTATGTGAATTAGTTTACAAAGTTGTGCTTTGCGTTTCTGTTCTTTCTTTGGAAACTTGTTTCTGTGCCATACAGTGTGAGATAACACTTTCCGGTTTCCCTGTATTCCTAATTGAGTGAGCGACACACTTGTGATTTAGTTTACAAAGTAGTGCTTTGGGTTTCTGTTCTTCTTGGAAACTTGTTTTTGTGCTGTACAGTGTGATATATCACTTTTCAGTTTTCCTGTTGTAATAATTGAACGGGCGACATGTATGTGATTTAGTTTACAATGTTGTGCTTTGCTTTTCTGTTCTTTCGATGGTAACTAGTTTCTGTGCCGTAAAGTGCGATATAACACTTTTCGGTATTCCTGTATTCCTAATTGAGCGAGTGACACACATGTGATTCAGTTTACAAAGTAGTGCTTTTCATTTACGTTCCTGTTAGGAACAAGTTAGAGTTAGGGTTAGAGTTAGGGTTAGGGTTAGGGTTAGGGTTAGTGTTAAGGTTAGGGTTAGGGCTGGGTAAGGGATAGGGTTAGCGTTAGGGTTAGGGTTAGGGTTAGGGTTAGGTTTAGGGGTTAGGGTTAGGGTTAGGGTTAGGGTTAGGGTTAGGGTCTTTGGGTTAGGGTTAGGGTTAGGGTTATATCACTTTTCAGTTTTCCTGTTATAATAATTGAACAGGCGACACATATGTGAATTAGTTTACAAAGTTGTGCTTTGCGTTTCTGTTCTTTCAATGGAAACTTGTTTCTGTGCCGTACAGTTTGAGATAACACTTTTCAGTTTTCCTGTATTCCTAATTAAGCGAGCAACACACAGGTGATTCTGTTTAAAAGTAGTGCTTTGCTTTTCTGTTCTATCGTTGGAAACTTGTTCTTGTGCTGTACAGTGAGATATATTACTGTTCAGTTTTCCTGTATTCCTAATGGAGCGAGCGACACACATGTGATTTAGTTTACAAATTAGTGATTTTCTTTTTTGTTCTTTCATTTGAAACTTGTTCCTGTGCTGTACAATGTAATATATCACTTTTCAGTTTTCCTGTTATAATAATTGAACAGGCGACACGTATGTGAATTAGTTTACAAAGTTGTTCTTTGCGTTTCTGTTCTTTCGATGGAAACATGTTCCTGTGCTGTACAGTGTGTTATATCACTTTTCAGTTTTCCTCTTATAATAATTGAACAGGCGACACGTATGTGAATTAGTTTACAAAGTTGTGCTTTGCGTTTCTGTTCTTTCTTTGGAAACTTGTTTCTGTGCCATACATTGTGAGATAACACTTTCCGGTTTCCCTGTATTCCTAATTGAGTGAGCGACACACTTGTGATTTAGTTTACAAAGTTGTGCTTTGCTTTTCTGTTCTTTCGAAGAAAACATATTCCTGTACTGTACAGTGTGTTATATCACTTTTCAGTTTTCCTTTTATAATAATTGAACAGGCGACACGTATGTGAATTAGTTTACAAGGTTGTGCTTTGCTTTTCTGTTCTTTCGATGGAAACTAGTTTCTGTGCCGTACAGTGCGAGATAACACTTTTCGGTTTTCCTGTATTCCTAATTGAGCGAGTGACACACATGTGATTCAGTTTACAAAGTAGTGCTTTTCATTTACATTCTTTCGTTGGAAACTTGTCCCTGTTAGGAAACTTGTTCCTGTTAGGAACAAGTTAGGGTTAGGGTTAGGGTTAGGGTTAGGGTTAGGGTTAGGGTTAGCATTAGGGTTAGGGTTAGGGTTATATCACTTTTCAGTTTTCCTGTTATAATAATTGAACAGGCGACACATATGTGAATTAGTTTACAAAGTTGTGCTTTGCGTTTCTGTTCTTTCAATGGAAACTTGTTTCTGGGCCGTACAGTGCGAGATAACACTTTTCAGTTTTCCTGTATTCCTAATTGAGCGAGCAACACACAGGTGATTCTGTTTAAAAGTAGTGCTTTGCTTTTCTGTTCTTTCGTTGGAAACTTGTTCTTGTGCTGTACAGTGAGATATATTACTGTTCAGTTTTCCTGTATTCCTAATGGAGCGAGCGACACACATGTGATTTAGTTTACAAATTAGTGATTTTCTTTTTTGTTCTTTCATTTGAAACTTGTTCCTGTGCTGTACAATGTGATATATCACTTTTCAGTTTTCTTGTTATAATAATTGAACAGGTGACACGTATGTGAATTAGTTTACAAAGTTGTGCTTTGCGTTTCTGTTCTTTCGATGGAAACATGTTCCTGTGCTGTACAGTTTGTTATATCACTTTTCAGTTTTCCTCTTATAATAATTGAACAGGCGACACGTATGTGAATTAGTTTACAAAGTTGTGCTTTGCGTTTCTGTTCTTTCTTTGGAAACTTGTTTCTGTGCCATACATTGTGAGATAACACTTTCCGGTTTCCCTGTATTCCTAATTGAGTGAGCGACACACTTGTGATTTAGTTTACAAAGTAGTGCTTTGGGTTTCTGTTCTTCTTGGAAACTTGTTTCTGTGCTGTACAGTGTGATATATCACTTTTCAGTTTTCCTGTTGTAATAATTGAACGGGCGACACGTATGCGATTTAGTTTACAAAGTTGTGCTTTGCTTTTCTGTTCTTTCGATGAAAACATATTCCTGTGCTGTACAGTGTGTTATATCACTTTTCAGTTTTCCTCTTATAATAATTGAACAGGCGACACGTATGTGAATTAGTTTACAAAGTTGTGCTTTGCGTTTCTGTTCTTTTGATGGAAACATGTTCCTGTAGTGTACAGTGTGTTATATCACTTTTCAGTTTTCCTCTTATAATAATTGAACAGGCGACACGTATTTCATTTAGTTTACAAAGATGTGCTTTGCGTTTCTGTTCTTTCTTTGGAAACTTGTTTCTGTGCCATACAGTGTGAGATAACACTTTCCGGTTTCCCTGTATTCCTAATTGAACGAGCGACACACTTGTGATTTAGTTTCCAAAGTAGTGCTTTGGGTTTCTCTTCTTCTTGGAAACTTGTTTCTGTGCTGTACAGTGTGATATATCACTTTTCAGTTTTCCTGTTGTAATAATTGAACGGGGGACACTTATGTGATTTAGTTTACAAAGTTGTGCTTTGCTTTTCTGTTGTTTCGATGGAAAATAGGTTCTGTGCCGTACAGTGCGATATAACACTTTTCGGTTTTCCTGTATTCCTAATTGAACGAGTGACACACATGTGATTCAGTTTACAAAGTAGTGCTTTTCATTTACATTCTTTCGTTGGAAACTTGTTCCTGTTAGGAACAAGTTAGGGTTAGGGTTAGGGTTAGGGTTAGGTTTAGGGTTAGGGTTAGCATTAGGGTTAGGGTTAGGGTTAGGGTTAGGGTTAGGGGTTAGGGTTAGGGTTAGGGTTAGGGTTAGGGTTAGGGTTAGGGGTTTTGGTTGGGTTAGGGCCTTAGGGTTAGGGTTAGGGTTAGGGTTATATCACTTTTCAGTTTTCCTGTTATAATAATTGAACAGGCGACACATATGTGAATTAGTTTACAAAGTTGTGCTTTACGTTTCTGTTCTTTCAATGGAAACATGTTTCTGTGCCGTACAGTGCGAGATAACACTTTTCAGTTTTCCTGTATTCCTAATTGAGCAAGCGACACACAGGTGATTCTGTTTAAAAGTAGTGCTTTACTTTTCTGTTCTTTCGTTGGAAACTTGTTATTGTGCTGTACAGTGAGATATATTACTTTTCAGTTTTCCTGTATTCCTAATGAAGCGAGCGACACACATGTGATTTAGTTTACAAATTAGTGATTTTCTTTTTTGTTCTTTCATTTGAAACTTGTTCCTGTGCTGTACAATGTGATATATCACTTTTCAGTTTTCCTGTTACAATAATTGAACAGGCGACACGTATGTGAATTAGTTTACAAAGTTGTGCTTTGCGTTTCTGTTCTTTCGATGGAAACATGTTCCTGTGCTTTACAGTGTGTTATATCACTTTTCAGTTTTCCTCTTATAATAATTGAACAGGCGACACGTATGTGAATTAGTTTACAAAGTTGTGCTTTGCGTTTCTGTTCTTTTGATGGAAACATGTTCCTGTGCTGTACAGTGTGTTATATCACTTTTCAGTTTTCCTCTTATAATAATTGAACAGGCGACACGTATTTCATTTAGTTTACAAAGTTGTGCTTTGCGTTTCTGTTCTTTCTTTGGAAACTTGTTTCTGTGCCATACAGTGTGAGATAACACTTTCCGGTTTCCTTGTATTCCTAATTGAGCGAGCGACACACTTGTGATTTAGTTTACAAAGTAGTGCTTTGGGTTTCTGTTCTTCTTGGAAACTTGTTTCTGTGCTGTACAGTGTGATATATCACTTTTCAGTTTTCCTGTTGTAATAATTGAACGGGCGACACGTATGTGATTTAGTTTACAAAGTTGTGCTTTGCTTTTCTGTTCTTTCGATGGAAAATAGTTTCTGTGCCGTACAGTGCGATATAACACTTTTCGGTTTTCCTGTATTCCTAATTGAGCAAGTGACACACATGTGATTCAGTTTACAAAGTAGTGCTTTTCATTTACATTCTTTCGTTGGAAACTTGTTCCTGTTAGGAACAAGTTAGGGTTAGGGTTAGGGTTAGGGTTAGGGTTAGGGTTAGGGTTAGCGTTAGGGTTAGGGTTAGGGTTAGGGTTAGGGGTTAGGGTTAGGGTTAGGGTTAGGGTTAGGGTTAGGGTTAGGGGTTAGGGTTGGGTTAGGGCCTTAGGGTTAGGGTTAGGGTTAGGGTTATATCACTTTTCAGTTTTCCTGTTATAATAATTGAACAGGCAACACATATGTGAATTAGTTTACAAAGTTGTGCTTTGGGTTTCTGTTCTTTCAATGGAAACTTGTTTCTGTGCTGTACAGTGAGAGATAACACTTTTCAGTTTTCCTGTATTCCTAATTGAGCAAGCGACACACAGGTGATTCTGTTTAAAAGTAGTGCTTTGCTTTTCTGTTCTTTCGTTGGAAACTTGTTCTTGTGCTGTACAGTGAGATATATTACTTTTCAGTTTTCCTGTATTCCTAATGAAGCAAGCGACACACATGTGATTCAGTTTACAAAGTAGTGCTTTTCATTTACGTTCTTTCGTTGGAAACTTGTTCCTGTTAGGAACAAGTTAGGGTTAGGGTTAGGGTTAGGGTTAGGGTTAGGGTTAGGTTAGGGCTGGGTAAGGGATAGGGTTAGCGTTAGGGTTAGGGTTAGGGTTAGGGATAGGGGTTAGGGTTAGGGTTATGGTTAGGGTTAGGGTTAGGGGTTAGGGTTAGTGTTAGGGTTAGGGCCTTAGGGTTAGGGTTAGTGTTAGGGTTATATCACTTTTCAGTTTTCCTGTTATAATAATTGAACAGGCGACACGTATGTGAATTAGTTTACAAAGTTGTGCTTTGCATTTCTGTTCTTTTGATGGAAACATGTTCCTGTGATGTACAGTGTGTTATATCACTTTTCAGTTTTCCTCTTATAATAATTGAACAGGCGACACGTATTTCAGTTAGTTTACAAAGTTGTGCTTTGCGTTTCTGTTCTTTCTTTGGAAACTTGTCTCTGGGCTGTACAGTGAGATATATTACTGTTCAGTTTTCCTGTATTCCTAATGGAGCGAGCGACACACATGTGATTTAGTTTACAAATTAGTGATTTTCTTTTTTGTTCTTTCATTTGAAACTTGTTCCTGTGCTGTACAATGTGATATATCACTTTTCAGTTTTCCTGTTATAATAATTGAACAGGCGACACGTATGTGAATTAGTTTACAAAGTTGTGCTTTGCGTTTCTGTTCTTTCGATGGAAACATGTTCCTGTGCTGTACAGTGTGTTATATAACTTTTCAGTTTTCCTCTTATAATAATTGAACAGGCGACACGTATGTGAATTAGTTTACAAAGTTGTGCTTTGCGTTTCTGTTCTTTCTTTGGAAACTTGTTTCTGTGCCATACAGTGTGAGATAACACTTTCCGGTTTCCCTGTATTCCTAATTGAGTGAGCGACACACTTGTGATTTAGTTTACAAAGTAGTGCTTTGGGTTTCTGTTCTTCTTGGAAACTTGTTTCTGTGCTGTACAGTGTGATATATCACTTTTCAGTTTTCCTGTTGTAATAATTGAACGGGCGACACGTATGCGATTTAGTTTACAAAGTTGTGCTTTGCTTTTCTGTTCTTTCGATGAAAACACATTCCTGTGCTGTACAGTGTGTTATATCACTTTTCAGTTTTCCTCTTATAATAATTGAACAGGCGACACGTATGTGAATTAGTTTACAAAGTTGTGCTTTGCTTTTCTGTTCTTTCGATGGAAACTAGTTTCTGGGCCGTACATTGCGAGATAACACTTTTCGGTTTTCCTGTATTCCTAATTGAGCGAGTGACACACATGTGATTCAGTTTACAAAGTAGTGCTTTTCATTTACATTCTTTCGTTGGAAACTTGTCCCTGTTAGGAAACTTGTTCCTGTTAGGAACAAGTTAGGGTTAGGGTTAGGGTTAGGGTTAGCGTTAGGGTTATGGTTAGGGTTAGGGTTAGGGTTAGGGATAGGGTTAGGGTTAGGGGTTAGTGTTAGGGTTAGGGCCTTAGGGTTAGGGTTAGGGTTAGGGCTATATCACTTTTCAGTTTTCCTCTTATAATTATTGAACAGGCGACACGTATGTGAATTAGTTTACAAAGTTGTGCTTTGCGTTTCTGTTCTTTCGATGGAAACATGTTCCTGTGCTGTACAGTGTGTTATATCACTTTTCAGTTTTCCTCTTATAATAATTGAACAGGAGACACGTATGTGAATTAGTTTACAAAGTTGTGCTTTGCGTTTCTGTTCTTTCTTTGGAAACTTGTTTCTGTGCCATACAGTGTGAGATAACACTTTCCGGTTTCCCTGTATTCCTAATTGAGTGAGCGACACACTTGTGATTTAGTTTACAAAGTAGTGCTTTGGGTTTCTGTTCTTCTTGGAAACTTGTTTCTGTGTTGTACAGTGTGATATATCACTTTTCAGTTTTCCTGTTGTAATAATTGAACGGGCGACACGTATGCGATTTAGTTTACAAAGTTGTGCTTTGCTTTTCTGTTCTTTCGATGAAAACAAATTCCTGTGCTGTACAGTGTGTTATATCACTTTTCAGTTTTCCTCTTATAATAATTGAACAGGCGACACGTATGTGAATTAGTTTACAAAGTTGTGCTTTGCTTTTCTGTTCTTTCGATGGAAACTAGTTTCTGTGCCGTACAGTGCGAGATAACACTTTTCGGTTTTCCTGTATTCCTAATTGAGCGAGTGACACACATGTGATTCAGTTTACAAAGTAGTGCTTTTCATTTACATTCTTTCGTTGGAAACTTGTCCCTGTTAGGAAACTTGTTCCTGTTAGGAACAAGTTAGGGTTAGGGTTAGGGTTAGGGTTAGGGTTAGGGTTAGGGTTAGGGTTAGCGTTAGGGTTAGGGTTAGGGTTAGGGTTATATCACTTTTCAGTTTTCCTGTTATAATAATTGAACAGGCGACACATATGTGAATTAGTTTACAAAGTTGTGCTTTGCGTTTCTGTTCTTTCAATGGAAACTTGTTTCTGTGCCGTACAGTGCGAGATAACACTTTTCAGTTTTCCTGTATTCCTAATTGAGCGAGCAACACACAGGTGATTCTGTTTAAAAGTAGTGCTTTGCTTTTCTGTTCTTTCGTTGGAAACTTGTTCTTGTGCTGTACAGTGAGATATATTACTGTTCAGTTTTCCTGTATTCCTAATGGAGCGAGCGACACACATGTGATTTAGTTTACAAATTAGTGATTTTCTTTTTTGTTCTTTCATTTGAAACTTGTTCCTGTGCTGTACAATGTGATATATCACTTTTCAGTTTTCCTGTTATAATAATTGAACAGGCGACACGTATGTGAATTAGTTTACAAAGTTGTGCTTTGCGTTTCTGTTCTTTCGATGGAAACATGTTCCTGTGCTGTACAGTGTGTTATATCACTTTTCAGTTTTCCTCTTATACTCATTGAACAGGCGACACGTATGTCATTTAGTTTACAAAGTTGTGCTTTTCGTTTCTGTTCTTTCTTTGGAAACTTGTTTCTGTGCCATACAGTGTGAGATAACACTTTCCGGTTTCCCTGTATTCCTAATTGAGTGAGCGACACACTTGTGATTTAGTTTACAAAGTAGTGCTTTGGGTTTCTGTTCTTCTTGGAAACTTGTTTCTGTGCTGTACAGTGTGATATATCACTTTTCAGTTTTCCTGTTGTAGTAATTGAACGGGCGACACGTATGTGATTTAGTTTACAAAGTTGTGCTTTGATTTTCTGTTCTTTCGATGGAAACTAGTTTCTGTGCCGTACAGTGAGAGATAACACTTTTCGGTTTTCCTGTATTCCTAATTGAGCGAGTGACACACATGTGATTCAGTTTACAAAGTAGTGCTTTTCATTTATGTTCTTTCCTTGGAAACTTGTTCCTGTTAGGAACAAGTTAGAGTTAGGGTTAGAGTTAGGGTTAGGGTTAGGGTTAGGGTTAGGGTTAGGGTTAGGGTTAGGGCTGGGTAAGGGATAGGGTTAGGGTTAGGGTTATGGTTAGGGTTAGGGTTAGGGGTTAGGGTTAGGGTTAGGGTTAGGGTTAGGGTTAGGGTCTTTGGGTTAGGGTTAGGGTTAGGGTTATATCACTTTTCAGTTTTCCTGTTATAATAATTGAACAGGCGACACGTATGTGAATTAGTTTACAAAGTTGTGCTTTGCGTTTCTGTTCTTTCTTTGGAAACTTGTTTCTGTGCCATACAGTGTGAGATAACACTTTCCGGTTTCCCTGTATTCCTAATTGAGTGAGCGACACACTTGTGATTTAGTTTACAAAGTAGTGCTTTGGGTTTCTGTTCTTCTTGGAAACTTGTTTTTGTGCTGTACAGTGTGATATATCACTTTTCAGTTTTCCTGTTGTAATAATTGAACGGGCGACATGTATGTGATTTAGTTTACAATGTTGTGCTTTGCTTTTCTGTTCTTTCGATGGTAACTAGTTTCTGTGCCGTAAAGTGCGATATAACACTTTTCGGTATTCCTGTATTCCTAATTGAGCGAGTGACACACATGTGATTCAGTTTACAAAGTAGTGCTTTTCATTTACGTTCCTGTTAGGAACAAGTTAGAGTTAGGGTTAGAGTTAGGGTTAGGGTTAGGGTTAGGGTTAGTGTTAAGGTTAGGGTTAGGGCTGGGTAAGGGATAGGGTTAGCGTTAGGGTTAGGGTTAGGGTTAGGGTTAGGTTTAGGGGTTAGGGTTAGGGTTAGGGTTAGGGTTAGGGTTAGGGTCTTTGGGTTAGGGTTAGGGTTAGGGTTATATCACTTTTCAGTTTTCCTGTTATAATAATTGAACAGGCGACACATATGTGAATTAGTTTACAAAGTTGTGCTTTGCGTTTCTGTTCTTTCAATGGAAACTTGTTTCTGTGCCGTACAGTTTGAGATAACACTTTTCAGTTTTCCTGTATTCCTAATTAAGCGAGCAACACACAGGTGATTCTGTTTAAAAGTAGTGCTTTGCTTTTCTGTTCTATCGTTGGAAACTTGTTCTTGTGCTGTACAGTGAGATATATTACTGTTCAGTTTTCCTGTATTCCTAATGGAGCGAGCGACACACATGTGATTTAGTTTACAAATTAGTGATTTTCTTTTTTGTTCTTTCATTTGAAACTTGTTCCTGTGCTGTACAATGTAATATATCACTTTTCAGTTTTCCTGTTATAATAATTGAACAGGCGACACGTATGTGAATTAGTTTACAAAGTTGTTCTTTGCGTTTCTGTTCTTTCGATGGAAACATGTTCCTGTGCTGTACAGTGTGTTATATCACTTTTCAGTTTTCCTCTTATAATAATTGAACAGGCGACACGTATGTGAATTAGTTTACAAAGTTGTGCTTTGCGTTTCTGTTCTTTCTTTGGAAACTTGTTTCTGTGCCATACATTGTGAGATAACACTTTCCGGTTTCCCTGTATTCCTAATTGAGTGAGCGACACACTTGTGATTTAGTTTACAAAGTTGTGCTTTGCTTTTCTGTTCTTTCGAAGAAAACATATTCCTGTACTGTACAGTGTGTTATATCACTTTTCAGTTTTCCTTTTATAATAATTGAACAGGCGACACGTATGTGAATTAGTTTACAAGGTTGTGCTTTGCTTTTCTGTTCTTTCGATGGAAACTAGTTTCTGTGCCGTACAGTGCGAGATAACACTTTTCGGTTTTCCTGTATTCCTAATTGAGCGAGTGACACACATGTGATTCAGTTTACAAAGTAGTGCTTTTCATTTACATTCTTTCGTTGGAAACTTGTCCCTGTTAGGAAACTTGTTCCTGTTAGGAACAAGTTAGGGTTAGGGTTAGGGTTAGGGTTAGGGTTAGGGTTAGGGTTAGCATTAGGGTTAGGGTTAGGGTTATATCACTTTTCAGTTTTCCTGTTATAATAATTGAACAGGCGACACATATGTGAATTAGTTTACAAAGTTGTGCTTTGCGTTTCTGTTCTTTCAATGGAAACTTGTTTCTGGGCCGTACAGTGCGAGATAACACTTTTCAGTTTTCCTGTATTCCTAATTGAGCGAGCAACACACAGGTGATTCTGTTTAAAAGTAGTGCTTTGCTTTTCTGTTCTTTCGTTGGAAACTTGTTCTTGTGCTGTACAGTGAGATATATTACTGTTCAGTTTTCCTGTATTCCTAATGGAGCGAGCGACACACATGTGATTTAGTTTACAAATTAGTGATTTTCTTTTTTGTTCTTTCATTTGAAACTTGTTCCTGTGCTGTACAATGTGATATATCACTTTTCAGTTTTCTTGTTATAATAATTGAACAGGTGACACGTATGTGAATTAGTTTACAAAGTTGTGCTTTGCGTTTCTGTTCTTTCGATGGAAACATGTTCCTGTGCTGTACAGTTTGTTATATCACTTTTCAGTTTTCCTCTTATAATAATTGAACAGGCGACACGTATGTGAATTAGTTTACAAAGTTGTGCTTTGCGTTTCTGTTCTTTCTTTGGAAACTTGTTTCTGTGCCATACATTGTGAGATAACACTTTCCGGTTTCCCTGTATTCCTAATTGAGTGAGCGACACACTTGTGATTTAGTTTACAAAGTAGTGCTTTGGGTTTCTGTTCTTCTTGGAAACTTGTTTCTGTGCTGTACAGTGTGATATATCACTTTTCAGTTTTCCTGTTGTAATAATTGAACGGGCGACACGTATGCGATTTAGTTTACAAAGTTGTGCTTTGCTTTTCTGTTCTTTCGATGAAAACATATTCCTGTGCTGTACAGTGTGTTATATCACTTTTCAGTTTTCCTCTTATAATAATTGAACAGGCGACACGTATGTGAATTAGTTTACAAGGTTGTGCTTTGCTTTTCTGTTCTTTCGATGGAAACTAGTTTCTGGGCCGTACAGTGCGAGATAACACTTTTCGGTTTTCCTGTATTCCTAATTGAGCGAGTGACACACATGTGATTCAGTTTACAAAGTAGTGCTTTTCATTTACATTCTTTCGTTGGAAACTTGTCCCTGTTAGGAAACTTGTTCCTGTTAGGAACAAGTTAGGGTTAGGGTTAGGGTTAGGGTTAGGGTTAGGGTTAGAGTTAGGGTTAGGGTTAGGGTTAGGGTTAGAGTTAGGGTTAGGGTTAGGGTTACAGGTTAGGGTTAGGGTTAGGGTTAGGGTTAGGGTTAGGGTTAGGGTTTAGGGTTAGGGTTAGGGCCTTAGGGTTAGGGTTAGGGTTATATCACTTTTCAGTTTTCCTGTTATAATAATTGAACAGGCGACACATATGTGAATTAGTTTACAAAGTTGTGCTTTGCGTTTCTGTTCTTTCAATGGAAACATGTTTCTGTGCCGTACAGTGTGAGATAACACTTTCCGGTTTCCCTGTATTCCTAATTGAGTGAGCGACACACTTGTGATTTAGTTTACAAAGTAGTGCTTTGGGTTTCTGTTCTTCTTGGAAACTTGTTTATGTGCTGTACAGTGTGATATATCACTTTTCAGTTTTCCTGTTGTAATAATTGAACGGGCGATATGTATGTGATTTAGTTTACAAAGTTGTGCTTTGCTTTTCTGTTCTTTCGATGGTAACTAGTTTCTGTGCCGTAAAGTGCGATATAACACTTTTCGGTATTCCTGTATTCCTAATTGAGCGAGTGACACACATGTGATTCAGTTTACAAAGTAGTGCTTTTCATTTATGTTCTTTCCTTGGAAACTTGTTCCTGTTAGGAACAAGTTAGAGTTAGGGTTAGAGTTAGGGTTAGGGTTAGGGTTAGGGTTAGGGTTAGGGCTGGGTAAGGGATAGGGTTAGCGTTAGGGTTAGGGTTAGGGTTAGGGTTAGGGGTTAGGGTTAGGGTTAGGGTTAGGGTTAGGGTTAGGGTTAGGGTCTTTGGGTTAGGGTTAGGGTTAGGGTTATATCACTTTTCAGTTTTCCTGTTATAATAATTGAACAGGCGACACATATGTGAATTAGTTTACAAAGTTGTGCTTTGCGTTTCTGTTCTTTCAATGGAAACTTGTTTCTGTGCCGTACAGTTTGAGATAACACTTTTCAGTTTTCCTGTATTCCTAATTAAGCGAGCAACACACAGGTGATTCTGTTTAAAAGTAGTGCTTTGCTTTTCTGTTCTATCGTTGGAAACTTGTTCTTGTGCTGTACAGTGAGATATATTACTGTTCAGTTTTCCTGTATTCCTAATGGAGCGAGCGACACACATGTGATTTAGTTTACAAATTAGTGATTTTCTTTTTTGTTCTTTCATTTGAAACTTGTTCCTGTGCTGTACAATGTGATATATCACTTTTCAGTTTTCCTGTTATAATAATTGAACAGGCGACACGTATGTGAATTAGTTTACAAAGTTGTTCTTTGCGTTTCTGTTCTTTCGATGGAAACATGTTCCTGTGCTGTACAGTGTGTTATATCACTTTTCAGTTTTCCTCTTATAATAATTGAACAGGCGACACGTATGTGAATTAGTTTACAAAGTTGTGCTTTGCGTTTCTGTTCTTTCTTTGGAAACTTGTTTCTGTGCCATACATTGTGAGATAACACTTTCCGGTTTCCCTGTATTCCTAATTGAGTGAGCGACACACTTGTGATTTAGTTTACAAAGTAGTGCTTTGGGTTTCTGTTCTTCTTGGAAACTTGTTTCTGTGCTGTCCAGTGTGATATATCACTTTTCAGTTTTCCTGTTGTAATAATTGAACAGGCGACACGTATGTGAATTAGTTTACAAAGTTGTGCTTTGCGTTTCTGTTCTTTCGATGGAAACTAGTTTCTGTGCCGTACAGTGCGAGATAACACTTTTCGGTTTTCCTGTATTCCTAATTGAGCGAGTGACACACATGTGATTCAGTTTACAAAGTAGTGCTTTTCATTTACATTCTTTCGTTGGAAACTTGTCCCTGTTAGGAAACTTGTTCCTGTTAGGAACAAGTTAGGGTTAGGGTTAGGGTTAGGGTTAGGGTTAGGGTTAGGGTTAGGGTTAGGGTTAGCATTAGGGTTAGGGTTAGGGTTATATCACTTTTCAGTTTTCCTGTTATAATAATTGAACAGGCGACACATATGTGAATTAGTTTACAAAGTTGTGCTTTGCGTTTCTGTTCTTTCAATGGAAACTTGTTTCTGGGCCGTACAGTGCGAGATAACACTTTTCAGTTTTCCTGTATTCCTAATTGAGCGAGCAACACACAGGTGATTCTGTTTAAAAGTAGTGCTTTGCTTTTCTGTTCTTTTGTTGGAAACTTGTTCTTGTGCTGTACAGTGAGATATATTACTGTTCAGTTTTCCTGTATTCCTAATGGAGCGAGCGACACACATGTGATTTAGTTTACAAATTACTGATTTTCTTTTTTGTTCTTTCATTTGAAACTTGTTCCTGTGCTGTACAATGTGATATATCACTTTTCAGTTTTCCTGTTATAATAATTGAACAGGCGACACGTATGTGAATTAGTTTACAAAGTTGTGCTTTGCGTTTCTGTTCTTTCGATGGAAACATGTTCCTGTGCTATACAGTGTGTTATATCACTTTTCAGTTTTCCTCTTATAATAATTGAACAGGCGACACGTATGTGAATTAGTTTACAAAGTTGTGCTTTGCGTTTCTGTTCTTTCTTTGGAAACTTGTTTCTGTGCCATACATTGTGAGATAACACTTTCCGGTTTCCCTGTATTCCTAATTGAGTGAGCGACACACTTGTGATTTAGTTTACAAAGTAGTGCTTTGGGTTTCTGTTCTTCTTGGAAACTTGTTTCTGTGCTGTCCAGTGTGATATATCACTTTTCAGTTTTCCTGTTGTAATAATTGAACGGGCGACACGTATGCGATTTAGTTTACAAAGTTGTGCTTTGCTTTTCTGTTCTTTTGATGAAAACATATTCCTATGCTGTACAGTGTGTTATATCACTTTTCAGTTTTCCTCTTATAATAATTGAACAGGCGACACGTATGTGAATTAGTTTACAAGGTTGTGCTTTGCTTTTCTGTTCTTTCGATGGAAACTAGTTTCTGTGCTGTACAGTGCGAGATAACACTTTTCGGTTTTCCTGTATTCCTAATTGAGCGAGTGACACACATGTGATTCAGTTTACAAAGTAGTGCTTTTCATTTACATTCTTTCGTTGGAAACTTGTCCCTGTTAGGAAACTTGTTCCTGTTAGGAACAAGTTAGGGTTAGGGTTAGGGTTAGGTTTAGGGTTAGGGTTAGGGTTAGGGTTAGGGTTACAGGTTAGGGTTAGGGTTAGGGTTAGGGTTAGGGTTTAGGGTTAGGGTTAGGGCCTTAGGGTTAGGGTTAGGGTTAGGGTTATATCACTTTTCAGTTTTCCTGTTATAATAATTGAACAGGCGACACATATGTGAATTAGTTTACAAAGTTGTGCTTTGCGTTTCTGTTCTTTCAATGGAAACTTGTTTCTGTGCCGTACAGTGCGAGATAACACTTTTCAGTTTTTCTGTATTCCTAATTGAGCGAGCGACACACAGGTGATTCTGTTTAAAAGTAGTGCTTTGCTTTTCTGTTCTTTCGTTGGAAACTTGTTCTTGTGCTGTACAGTGAGATATATTACTTTTCAGTTTTCCTGTATTCCTAATGAAGCGAGCGACACACATTTGATTTAGTTTACAAATAGGTGATTTTCTTTTTTGTTCTTTCATTTGAAACTTGTTCCTGTGCTGTACAATGTGATATATCACCTTTCAGTTTTCCTGTTACAATAATTGAACAGGCGACACGTATGTGAATTAGTTCACAAAGTACTGCTTTGCCTTTCTGTTCTTTCGATGGAAACATGTTCCTGTGCTGTACAGTGTGTTATATCACTTTTCAGTTTTCCTCTTATAATAATTGAACAGGCGACACGTATGTGAATTAGTTTACAAAGTTGTGCTTTGCGTTTCTGTTCTTTTGATGAAAACATGTTCCTGTGCTGTACAGTTTGTTATATCACTTTTCAGTTTTCCTCTTATAATAATTAAACAGGCGACACGTGTGTCATTTAGTTTACAAAGTTGTGCTTTGCTTTTCTGTTCTTTCGATGGAAACTAGTTTCTGTGCCGTACAGTGCGAGATAACACTTTTCGGTTTTCCTGTATTCCTAATTGAGCGAGTGACACACATGTGATTCAGTTTACAAAGTAGTGCTTTTCATTTACATTCTTTCGTTGGAAACTTGTCCCTGTTAGGAAACTTGTTTCTGTTAGGAACAAGTTAGGGTTAGGGTTAGGGTTAGGGTTAGGGTTAACGTTAGGGTTAGGGTTAGGGTTAGGGTTAGGGTTAGGGTTAGGGTTACAGGTTAGGGTTAGGGTTAGGGTTAGGGGTTAGGGTTAGGGTTAGGGCCTTAGGGTTAGGGTTAGGGTTAGGGTTATATCACTTTTCAGTTTTCCTGTTATAATAATTGAACAGGCGACACATATGTGAATTAGTTTACAAAGTTGTGCTTTGCGTTTCTGTTCTTTCAATGGAAACTTGTTTCTGTGCCGTACAGTGCGAGATAACACTTTTCAGTTTTCCTGTATTCCTAATTGAGCGAGCAACACACAGGTGATTCTGTTTAAAAGTAGTGCTTTGCTTTTCTGTTCTTTCGTTGGAAACTTGTTCTTGTGCTGTACAGTGAGATATATTACTGTTCAGTTTTCCTGTATTCCTAATGGAGCGAGCGACACACATGTGATTTAGTTTACAAATTAGTGATTTTCTTTTTTGTTCTTTCATTTGAAACTTGTTCCTGTGCTGTACAATGTGATATATCACTTTTCAGTTTTCCTGTTATAATAATTGAACAGGCGACACGTATGTGAATTAGTTTACAAAGTTGTGCTTTGCGTTTCTGTTCTTTCGATGGAAACATGTTCCTGTGCTGTACAGTGTGTTATATCACTTTTCAGTTTTCCTCTTATACTCATTGAACAGGCGACACGTATGTCATTTAGTTTACAAAGTTGTGCTTTGCGTTTCTGTTCTTTCTTTGGAAACTTGTTTCTGTGCCATACAGTGTGAGATAACACTTTCCGGTTTCCCTGTATTCCTAATTGAGTGAGCGACACACTTGTGATTTAGTTTACAAAGTTGTGCTTTGCTTTTCTGTTCTTTCGAAGAAAACATATTCCTGTACTGTACAGTGTGTTATATCACTTTTCAGTTTTCCTTTTATAATAATTGAACAGGCGACACGTATGTGAATTAGTTTACAAGGTTGTGCTTTGCTTTTCTGTTCTTTCGATGGAAACTAGTTTCTGTGCCGTACAGTGCGAGATAACACTTTTCGGTTTTCCTGTATTCCTAATTGAGCGAGTGACACACATGTGATTCAGTTTACAAAGTAGTGCTTTTCATTTACATTCTTTCGTTGGAAACTTGTCCCTGTTAGGAAACTTGTTCCTGTTAGGAACAAGTTAGGGTTAGGGTTAGGGTTAGGGTTAGGGTTAGGGTTAGGGTTAGGGTTAGCATTAGGGTTAGGGTTAGGGTTATATCACTTTTCAGTTTTCCTGTTATAATAATTGAACAGGCGACACATATGTGAATTAGTTTACAAAGTTGTGCTTTGCGTTTCTGTTCTTTCAATGGAAACTTGTTTCTGGGCCGTACAGTGCGAGATAACACTTCTCAGTTTTCCTGTATTCCTAATTGAGCGAGCAACACACAGGTGATTCTGTTTAAAAGTAGTGCTTTGCTTTTCTGTTCTTTTGTTGGAAACTTGTTCTTGTGCTGTACAGTGAGATATATTACTGTTCAGTTTTCCTGTATTCCTAATGGAGCGAGCGACACACATGTGATTTAGTTTACAAATTACTGATTTTCTTTTTTGTTCTTTCATTTGAAACTTGTTCCTGTGCTGTACAATGTGATATATCACTTTTCAGTTTTCTTGTTATAATAATTGAACAGGTGACACGTATGTGAATTAGTTTACAAAGTTGTGCTTTGCGTTTCTGTTCTTTCGATGGAAACATGTTCCTGTGCTGTACAGTTTGTTATATCACTTTTCAGTTTTCCTCTTATAATAATTGAACAGGCGACACGTATGTGAATTAGTTTACAAAGTTGTGCTTTGCGTTTCTGTTCTTTCTTTGGAAACTTGTTTCTGTGCCATACATTGTGAGATAACACTTTCCGGTTTCCCTGTATTCCTAATTGAGTGAGCGACACACTTGTGATTTAGTTTACAAAGTAGTGCTTTGGGTTTCTGTTCTTCTTGGAAACTTGTTTCTGTGCTGTACAGTGTGATATATCACTTTTCAGTTTTCCTGTTGTAATAATTGAACGGGCGACACGTATGCGATTTAGTTTACAAAGTTGTGCTTTGCTTTTCTGTTCTTTCGATGAAAACATATTCCTGTGCTGTACAGTGTGTTATATCACTTTTCAGTTTTCCTCTTATAATAATTGAACAGGCGACACGTATGTGAATTAGTTTACAAGGTTGTGCTTTGCTTTTCTGTTCTTTCGATGGAAACTAGTTTCTGTGCCGTACAGTGCGAGATAACACTTTTCGGTTTTCCTGTATTCCTAATTGAGCGAGTGACACACATGTGATTCAGTTTACAAAGTAGTGCTTTTCATTTACATTCTTTCGTTGGAAACTTGTCCCTGTTAGGAAACTTGTTCCTGTTAGGAACAAGTTAGGGTTAGGGTTAGGGTTAGGGTTAGGGTTAGGGTTAGAGTTAGGGTTAGGGTTAGGGTTAGGGTTAGAGTTAGGGTTAGGGTTAGGGTTACAGGTTAGGGTTAGGGTTAGGGTTAGGGTTAGGGTTAGGGTTAGGGTTTAGGGTTAGGGTTAGGGCCTTAGGGTTAGGGTTAGGGTTATATCACTTTTCAGTTTTCCTGTTATAATAATTGAACAGGCGACACATATGTGAATTAGTTTACAAAGTTGTGCTTTGCGTTTCTGTTCTTTCAATGGAAACTTGTTTCTGTGCCGTACAGTGTGAGATAACACTTTCCGGTTTCCCTGTATTCCTAATTGAGTGAGCGACACACTTGTGATTTAGTTTACAAAGTAGTGCTTTGGGTTTCTGTTCTTCTTGGAAACTTGTTTATGTGCTGTACAGTGTGATATATCACTTTTCAGTTTTCCTGTTGTAATAATTGAACGGGCGATATGTATGTGATTTAGTTTACAAAGTTGTGCTTTGCTTTTCTGTTCTTTCGATGGTAACTAGTTTCTGTGCCGTAAAGTGCGATATAACACTTTTCGGTATTCCTGTATTCCTAATTGAGCGAGTGACACACATGTGATTCAGTTTACAAAGTAGTGCTTTTCATTTATGTTCTTTCCTTGGAAACTTGTTCCTGTTAGGAACAAGTTAGAGTTAGGGTTAGAGTTAGGGTTAGGGTTAGGGTTAGGGTTAGGGTTAGGGCTGGGTAAGGGATAGGGTTAGCGTTAGGGTTAGGGTTAGGGTTAGGGTTAGGGGTTAGGGTTAGGGTTAGGGTTAGGGTTAGGGTTAGGGTTAGGGTTAGGGTCTTTGGGTTAGGGTTAGGGTTAGGGTTATATCACTTTTCAGTTTTCCTGTTATAATAATTGAACAGGCGACACATATGTGAATTAGTTTACAAAGTTGTGCTTTGCGTTTCTGTTCTTTCAATGGAAACTTGTTTCTGTGCCGTACAGTTTGAGATAACACTTTTCAGTTTTCCTGTATTCCTAATTAAGCGAGCAACACACAGGTGATTCTGTTTAAAAGTAGTGCTTTGCTTTTCTGTTCTATCGTTGGAAACTTGTTCTTGTGCTGTACAGTGAGATATATTACTGTTCAGTTTTCCTGTATTCCTAATGGAGCGAGCGACACACATGTGATTTAGTTTACAAATTAGTGATTTTCTTTTTTGTTCTTTCATTTGAAACTTGTTCCTGTGCTGTACAATGTGATATATCACTTTTCAGTTTTCCTGTTATAATAATTGAACAGGCGACACGTATGTGAATTAGTTTACAAAGTTGTTCTTTGCGTTTCTGTTCTTTCGATGGAAACATGTTCCTGTGCTGTACAGTGTGTTATATCACTTTTCAGTTTTCCTCTTATAATAATTGAACAGGCGACACGTATGTGAATTAGTTTACAAAGTTGTGCTTTGCGTTTCTGTTCTTTCTTTGGAAACTTGTTTCTGTGCCATACATTGTGAGATAACACTTTCCGGTTTCCCTGTATTCCTAATTGAGTGAGCGACACACTTGTGATTTAGTTTACAAAGTTGTGCTTTGCTTTTCTGTTCTTTCGATGAAAACATATTCCTGTGCTGTACAGTGTGTTATATCACTTTTCAGTTTTCCTTTTATAATAATTGAACAGGCGACACGTATGTGAATTAGTTTACAAGGTTGTGCTTTGCTTTTCTGTTCTTTCGATGGAAACTAGTTTCTGTGCCGTACAGTGCGAGATAACACTTTTCGGTTTTCCTGTATTCCTAATTGAGCGAGTGACACACATGTGATTCAGTTTACAAAGTAGTGCTTTTCATTTACATTCTTTCGTTGGAAACTTGTCCCTGTTAGGAAACTTGTTCCTGTTAGGAACAAGTTAGGGTTAGGGTTAGGGTTAGGGTTAGGGTTAGGGTTAGGGTTAGGGTTAGGGTTAGCATTAGGGTTAGGGTTAGGGTTATATCACTTTTCAGTTTTCCTGTTATAATAATTGAACAGGCGACACATATGTGAATTAGTTTACAAAGTTGTGCTTTGCGTTTCTGTTCTTTCAATGGAAACTTGTTTCTGGGCCGTACAGTGCGAGATAACACTTTTCAGTTTTCCTGTATTCCTAATTGAGCGAGCAACACACAGGTGATTCTGTTTAAAAGTAGTGCTTTGCTTTTCTGTTCTTTTGTTGGAAACTTGTTCTTGTGCTGTACAGTGAGATATATTACTGTTCAGTTTTCCTGTATTCCTAATGGAGCGAGCGACACACATGTGATTTAGTTTACAAATTACTGATTTTCTTTTTTGTTCTTTCATTTGAAACTTGTTCCTGTGCTGTACAATGTGATATATCACTTTTCAGTTTTCCTGTTATAATAATTGAACAGGCGACACGTATGTGAATTAGTTTACAAAGTTGTGCTTTGCGTTTCTGTTCTTTCGATGGAAACATGTTCCTGTGCTATACAGTGTGTTATATCACTTTTCAGTTTTCCTCTTATAATAATTGAACAGGCGACACGTATGTGAATTAGTTTACAAAGTTGTGCTTTGCGTTTCTGTTCTTTCTTTGGAAACTTGTTTCTGTGCCATACATTGTGAGATAACACTTTCCGGTTTCCCTGTATTCCTAATTGAGTGAGCGACACACTTGTGATTTAGTTTACAAAGTAGTGCTTTGGGTTTCTGTTCTTCTTGGAAACTTGTTTCTGTGCTGTCCAGTGTGATATATCACTTTTCAGTTTTCCTGTTGTAATAATTGAACGGGCGACACGTATGCGATTTAGTTTACAAAGTTGTGCTTTGCTTTTCTGTTCTTTTGATGAAAACATATTCCTATGCTGTACAGTGTGTTATATCACTTTTCAGTTTTCCTCTTATAATAATTGAACAGGCGACACGTATGTGAATTAGTTTACAAGGTTGTGCTTTGCTTTTCTGTTCTTTCGATGGAAACTAGTTTCTGTGCTGTACAGTGCGAGATAACACTTTTCGGTTTTCCTGTATTCCTAATTGAGCTAGTGACACACATGTGATTCAGTTTACAAAGTAGTGCTTTTCATTTACATTCTTTCGTTGGAAACTTGTCCCTGTTAGGAAACTTGTTCCTGTTAGGAACAAGTTAGGGTTAGGGTTAGGGTTAGGTTTAGGGTTAGGGTTAGGGTTAGGGTTAGGGTTACAGGTTAGGATTAGGGTTAGGGTTAGGGTTAGGGTTTAGGGTTAGGGTTAGGGCCTTAGGGTTAGGGTTAGGGTTAGGGTTATATCACTTTTCAGTTTTCCTGTTATAATAATTGAACAGGCGACACATATGTGAATTAGTTTACAAAGTTGTGCTTTGCGTTTCTGTTCTTTCAATGGAAACTTGTTTCTGTGCCGTACAGTGCGAGATAACACTTTTCAGTTTTTCTGTATTCCTAATTAAGCGAGCGACACACAGGTGATTCTGTTTAAAAGTAGTGCTTTGCTTTTCTGTTCTTTCGTTGGAAACTTGTTCTTGTGCTGTACAGTGAGATATATTACTTTTCAGTTTTCCTGTATTCCTAATGAAGCGAGCGACACACATTTGATTTAGTTTACAAATAGGTGATTTTCTTTTTTGTTCTTTCATTTGAAACTTGTTCCTGTGCTGTACAATGTGATATATCACTTTTCAGTTTTCCTGTTACAATAATTGAACAGGCGACACGTATGTGAATTAGTTCACAAAGTACTGCTTTGCCTTTCTGTTCTTTCGATGGAAACATGTTCCTGTGCTGTACAGTGTGTTATATCACTTTTCAGTTTTCCTCTTATAATAATTGAACAGGCGACACGTATGTGAATTAGTTTACAAAGTTGTGCTTTGCGTTTCTGTTCTTTTGATGAAAACATGTTCCTGTGCTGTACAGTTTGTTATATCACTCTTCAGTTTTCCTCTTATAATAATTAAACAGGCGACACGTGTGTCATTTAGTTTACAAAGTTGTGCTTTGCTTTTCTGTTCTTTCGATGGAAACTAGTTTCTGTGCCGTACAGTGTGAGATAACACTTTTCGGTTTTCCTGTATTCCTAATTGAGCGAGTGACACACATGTGATTCAGTTTACAAAGTAGTGCTTTTCATTTACATTCTTTCGTTGGAAACTTGTCCCTGTTAGGAAACTTGTTTCTGTTAGGAACAAGTTAGGGTTAGGGTTAGGGTTAGGGTTAGGGTTAACGTTAGGGTTAGGGTTAGGGTTAGGGTTAGGGTTAGGGTTAGGGTTACAGGTTAGGGTTAGGGTTAGGGTTAGGGGTTAGGGTTAGGGTTAGGGCCTTAGGGTTAGGGTTAGGGTTAGGGTTATATCACTTTTCAGTTTTCCTGTTATAATAATTGAACAGGCGACACATATGTGAATTAGTTTACAAAGTTGTGCTTTGCGTTTCTGTTCTTTCAATGGAAACTTGTTTCTGTGCCGTACAGTGCGAGATAACACTTTTCAGTTTTCCTGTATTCCTAATTGAGCGAGCAACACACAGGTGATTCTGTTTAAAAGTAGTGCTTTGCTTTTCTGTTCTTTCGTTGGAAACTTGTTCTTGTGCTGTACAGTGAGATATATTACTGTTCAGTTTTCCTGTATTCCTAATGGAGCGAGCGACACACATGTGATTTAGTTTACAAATTAGTGATTTTCTTTTTTGTTCTTTCATTTGAAACTTGTTCCTGTGCTGTACAATGTGATATATCACTTTTCAGTTTTCCTGTTATAATAATTGAACAGGCGACACGTATGTGAATTAGTTTACAAAGTTGTGCTTTGCGTTTCTGTTCTTTCGATGGAAACATGTTCCTGTGCTGTACAGTGTGTTATATCACTTTTCAGTTTTCCTCTTATACTCATTGAACAGGCGACACGTATGTCATTTAGTTTACAAAGTTGTGCTTTGCGTTTCTGTTCTTTCTTTGGAAACTTGTTTCTGTGCCATACAGTGTGAGATAACACTTTCCGGTTTCCCTGTATTCCTAATTGAGTGAGCGACACACTTGTGATTTAGTTTACAAAGTTGTGCTTTGCTTTTCTGTTCTTTCGAAGAAAACATATTCCTGTACTGTACAGTGTGTTATATCACTTTTCAGTTTTCCTTTTATAATAATTGAACAGGCGACACGTATGTGAATTAGTTTACAAGGTTGTGCTTTGCTTTTCTGTTCTTTCGATGGAAACTAGTTTCTGTGCCGTACAGTGCGAGATAACACTTTTCGGTTTTCCTGTATTCCTAATTGAGCGAGTGACACACATGTGATTCAGTTTACAAAGTAGTGCTTTTCATTTACATTCTTTCGTTGGAAACTTGTCCCTGTTAGGAAACTTGTTCCTGTTAGGAACAAGTTAGGGTTAGGGTTAGGGTTAGGGTTAGGGTTAGGGTTAGGGTTAGGGTTAGCATTAGGGTTAGGGTTAGGGTTATATCACTTTTCAGTTTTCCTGTTATAATAATTGAACAGGCGACACATATGTGAATTAGTTTACAAAGTTGTGCTTTGCGTTTCTGTTCTTTCAATGGAAACTTGTTTCTGGGCCGTACAGTGCGAGATAACACTTTTCAGTTTTCCTGTATTCCTAATTGAGCGAGCAACACACAGGTGATTCTGTTTAAAAGTAGTGCTTTGCTTTTCTGTTCTTTTGTTGGAAACTTGTTCTTGTGCTGTACAGTGAGATATATTACTGTTCAGTTTTCCTGTATTCCTAATGGAGCGAGCGACACACATGTGATTTAGTTTACAAATTACTGATTTTCTTTTTTGTTCTTTCATTTGAAACTTGTTCCTGTGCTGTACAATGTGATATATCACTTTTCAGTTTTCTTGTTATAATAATTGAACAGGTGACACGTATGTGAATTAGTTTACAAAGTTGTGCTTTGCGTTTCTGTTCTTTCGATGGAAACATGTTCCTGTGCTGTACAGTTTGTTATATCACTTTTCAGTTTTCCTCTTATAATAATTGAACAGGCGACACGTATGTGAATTAGTTTACAAAGTTGTGCTTTGCGTTTCTGTTCTTTCTTTGGAAACTTGTTTCTGTGCCATACATTGTGAGATAACACTTTCCGGTTTCCCTGTATTCCTAATTGAGTGAGCGACACACTTGTGATTTAGTTTACAAAGTAGTGCTTTGGGTTTCTGTTCTTCTTGGAAACTTGTTTCTGTGCTGTACAGTGTGATATATCACTTTTCAGTTTTCCTGTTGTAATAATTGAGCGGGCGACACGTATGCGATTTAGTTTACAAAGTTGTGCTTTGCTTTTCTGTTCTTTCGATGAAAACATATTCCTGTGCTGTACAGTGTGTTATATCACTTTTCAGTTTTCCTCTTATAATAATTGAACAGGCGACACGTATGTGAATTAGTTTACAAGGTTGTGCTTTGCTTTTCTGTTCTTTCGATGGAAACTAGTTTCTGTGCCGTACAGTGCGAGATAACACTTTTCGGTTTTCCTGTATTCCTAATTGAGCGAGTGACACACATGTGATTCAGTTTACAAAGTAGTGCTTTTCATTTACATTCTTTCGTTGGAAACTTGTCCCTGTTAGGAAACTTGTTCCTGTTAGGAACAAGTTAGGGTTAGGGTTAGGGTTAGGGTTAGGGTTAGGGTTAGAGTTAGGGTTAGGGTTAGGGTTAGGGTTAGAGTTAGGGTTAGGGTTAGGGTTACAGGTTAGGGTTAGGGTTAGGGTTAGGGTTAGGGTTAGGGTTAGGGTTTAGGGTTAGGGTTAGGGCCTTAGGGTTAGGGTTAGGGTTATATCACTTTTCAGTTTTCCTGTTATAATAATTGAACAGGCGACACATATGTGAATTAGTTTACAAAGTTGTGCTTTGCGTTTCTGTTCTTTCAATGGAAACTTGTTTCTGTGCCGTACAGTGCGAGATAACACTTTTCAGTTTTTCTGTATTCCTAATTGAGCGAGCGACACACAGGTGATTCTGTTTAAAAGTAGTGCTTTGCTTTTCTGTTCTTTCGTTGGAAACTTGTTCTTGTGCTGTACAGTGAGATATATTACTTTTCAGTTTTCCTGTATTCCTAATGAAGCGAGCGACACACATTTGATTTAGTTTACAAATAGGTGATTTTCTTTTTTGTTCTTTCATTTGAAACTTGTTCCTGTGCTGTACAATGTGATATATCACTTTTCAGTTTTCCTGTTACAATAATTGAACAGGCGACACGTATGTGAATTAGTTCACAAAGTACTGCTTTGCCTTTCTGTTCTTTCGATGGAAACATGTTCCTGTGCTGTACAGTGTGTTATATCACTTTTCAGTTTTCCTCTTATAATAATTGAACAGGCGACACGTATGTGAATTAGTTTACAAAGTTGTGCTTTGCGTTTCTGTTCTTTTGATGAAAACATGTTCCTGTGCTGTACAGTTTGTTATATCACTTTTCAGTTTTCCTCTTATAATAATTAAACAGGCGACACGTGTGTCATTTAGTTTACAAAGTTGTGCTTTCCGTTTCTGTTCTTTCTTTGGAAACTTGTTTCTGTGCCATACAGTGTGAGATAACACTTTCCGGTTTCCCTGTATTCCTAATTGAGTGAGCGACACACTTGTGATTTAGTTTACAAAGTAGTGCTTTGGGTTTCTGTTCTTCTTGGAAACTTGTTTATGTGCTGTACAGTGTGATATATCACTTTTCAGTTTTCCTGTTGTAATAATTGAACGGGCGATATGTATGTGATTTAGTTTACAAAGTTGTGCTTTGCTTTTCTGTTCTTTCGATGGTAACTAGTTTCTGTGCCGTAAAGTGCGATATAACACTTTTCGGTATTCCTGTATTCCTAATTGAGCGAGTGACACACATGTGATTCAGTTTACAAAGTAGTGCTTTTCATTTATGTTCTTTCCTTGGAAACTTGTTCCTGTTAGGAACAAGTTAGAGTTAGGGTTAGAGTTAGGGTTAGGGTTAGGGTTAGGGTTAGGGTTAGGGCTGGGTAAGGGATAGGGTTAGCGTTAGGGTTAGGGTTAGGGTTAGGGTTAGGGGTTAGGGTTAGGGTTAGGGTTAGGGTTAGGGTTAGGGTCTTTGGGTTAGGGTTAGGGTTAGGGTTATATCACTTTTCAGTTTTCCTGTTATAATAATTGAACAGGCGACACATATGTGAATTAGTTTACAAAGTTGTGCTTTGCGTTTCTGTTCTTTCAATGGAAACTTGTTTCTGTGCCGTACAGTTTGAGATAACACTTTTCAGTTTTCCTGTATTCCTAATTAAGCGAGCAACACACAGGTGATTCTGTTTAAAAGTAGTGCTTTGCTTTTCTGTTCTATCGTTGGAAACTTGTTCTTGTGCTGTACAGTGAGATATATTACTGTTCAGTTTTCCTGTATTCCTAATGGAGCGAGCGACACACATGTGATTTAGTTTACAAATTAGTGATTTTCTTTTTTGTTCTTTCATTTGAAACTTGTTCCTGTGCTGAACAATGTGATATATCACTTTTCAGTTTTCCTGTTATAATAATTGAACAGGCGACACGTATGTGAATTAGTTTACAAAGTTGTTCTTTGCGTTTCTGTTCTTTCGATGGAAACATGTTCCTGTGCTGTACAGTGTGTTATATCACTTTTCAGTTTTCCTCTTATAATAATTGAACAGGCGACACGTATGTGAATTAGTTTACAAAGTTGTGCTTTGCGTTTCTGTTCTTTCTTTGGAAACTTGTTTCTGTGCCATACATTGTGAGATAACACTTTCCGGTTTCCCTGTATTCCTAATTGAGTGAGCGACACACTTGTGATTTAGTTTACAAAGTTGTGCTTTGCTTTTCTGTTCTTTCGATGAAAACATATTCCTGTGCTGTACAGTGTGTTATATCACTTTTCAGTTTTCCTTTTATAATAATTGAACAGGCGACACGTATGTGAATTAGTTTACAAGGTTGTGCTTTGCTTTTCTGTTCTTTCGATGGAAACTAGTTTCTGTGCCGTACAGTGCGAGATAACACTTTTCGGTTTTCCTGTATTCCTAATTGAGCGAGTGACACACATGTGATTCAGTTTACAAAGTAGTGCTTTTCATTTACATTCTTTCGTTGGAAACTTGTCCCTGTTAGGAAACTTGTTCCTGTTAGGAACAAGTTAGGGTTAGGGTTAGGGTTAGGGTTAGGGTTAGGGTTAGGGTTAGGGTTAGGGTTAGGGTTAGCATTAGGGTTAGGGTTAGGGTTATATCACTTTTCAGTTTTCCTGTTATAATAATTGAACAGGCGACACATATGTGAATTAGTTTACAAAGTTGTGCTTTGCGTTTCTGTTCTTTCAATGGAAACTTGTTTCTGGGCCGTACAGTGCGAGATAACACTTTTCAGTTTTCCTGTATTCCTAATTGAGCGAGCAACACACAGGTGATTCTGTTTAAAAGTAGTGCTTTGCTTTTCTGTTCTTTTGTTGGAAACTTGTTCTTGTGCTGTACAGTGAGATATATTACTGTTCAGTTTTCCTGTATTCCTAATGGAGCGAGCGACACACATGTGATTTAGTTTACAAATTACTGATTTTCTTTTTTGTTCTTTCATTTGAAACTTGTTCCTGTGCTGTACAATGTGATATATCACTTTTCAGTTTTCCTGTTATAATAATTGAACAGGCGACACGTATGTGAATTAGTTTACAAAGTTGTGCTTTGCGTTTCTGTTCTTTCGATGGAAACATGTTCCTGTGCTATACAGTGTGTTATATCACTTTTCAGTTTTCCTCTTATAATAATTGAACAGGCGACACGTATGTGAATTAGTTTACAAAGTTGTGCTTTGCGTTTCTGTTCTTTCTTTGGAAACTTGTTTCTGTGCCATACATTGTGAGATAACACTTTCCGGTTTCCCTGTATTCCTAATTGAGTGAGCGACACACTTGTGATTTAGTTTACAAAGTAGTGCTTTGGGTTTCTGTTCTTCTTGGAAACTTGTTTCTGTGCTGTCCAGTGTGATATATCACTTTTCAGTGTTCCTGTTGTAATAATTGAACGGGCGACACGTATGCGATTTAGTTTACAAAGTTGTGCTTTGCTTTTCTGTTCTTTTGATGAAAACATATTCCTATGCTGTACAGTGTGTTATATCACTTTTCAGTTTTCCTCTTATAATAATTGAACAGGCGACACGTATGTGAATTAGTTTACAAGGTTGTGCTTTGCTTTTCTGTTCTTTCGATGGAAACTAGTTTCTGTGCTGTACAGTGCGAGATAACACTTTTCGGTTTTCCTGTATTCCTAATTGAGCGAGTGACACACATGTGATTCAGTTTACAAAGTAGTGCTTTTCATTTACATTCTTTCGTTGGAAACTTGTCCCTGTTAGGAAACTTGTTCCTGTTAGGAACAAGTTAGGGTTAGGGTTAGGGTTAGGTTTAGGGTTAGGGTTAGGGTTAGGGTTAGGGTTACAGGTTAGGGTTAGGGTTAGGGTTAGGGTTAGGGTTTAGGGTTAGGGTTAGGGCCTTAGGGTTAGGGTTAGGGTTAGGGTTATATCACTTTTCAGTTTTCCTGTTATAATAATTGAACAGGCGACACATATGTGAATTAGTTTACAAAGTTGTGCTTTGCGTTTCTGTTCTTTCAATGGAAACTTGTTTCTGTGCCGTACAGTGCGAGATAACACTTTTCAGTTTTTCTGTATTCCTAATTGAGCGAGCGACACACAGGTGATTCTGTTTAAAAGTAGTGCTTTGCTTTTCTGTTCTTTCGTTGGAAACTTGTTCTTGTGCTGTACAGTGAGATATATTACTTTTCAGTTTTCCTGTATTCCTAATGAAGCGAGCGACACACATTTGATTTAGTTTACAAATAGGTGATTTTCTTTTTTGTTCTTTCATTTGAAACTTGTTCCTGTGCTGTACAATGTGATATATCACTTTTCAGTTTTCCTGTTACAATAATTGAACAGGCGACACGTATGTGAATTAGTTCACAAAGTACTGCTTTGCCTTTCTGTTCTTTCGATGGAAACATGTTCCTGTGCTGTACAGTGTGTTATATCACTTTTCAGTTTTCCTCTTATAATAATTGAACAGGCGACACGTATGTGAATTAGTTTACAAAGTTGTGCTTTGCGTTTCTGTTCTTTTGATGAAAACATGTTCCTGTGCTGTACAGTTTGTTATATCACTTTTCAGTTTTCCTCTTATAATAATTAAACAGGCGACACGTGTGTCATTTAGTTTACAAAGTTGTGCTTTGCTTTTCTGTTCTTTCGATGGAAACTAGTTTCTGTGCCGTACAGTGCGAGATAACACTTTTCGGTTTTCCTGTATTCCTAATTGAGCGAGTGACACACATGTGATTCAGTTTACAAAGTAGTGCTTTTCATTTACATTCTTTCGTTGGAAACTTGTCCCTGTTAGGAAACTTGTTTCTGTTAGGAACAAGTTAGGGTTAGGGTTAGGGTTAGGGTTAGGGTTAACGTTAGGGTTAGGGTTAGGGTTAGGGTTAGGGTTAGGGTTAGGGTTACAGGTTAGGGTTAGGGTTAGGGTTAGGGGTTAGGGTTAGGGTTAGGGCCTTAGGGTTAGGGTTAGGGTTAGGGTTATATCACTTTTCAGTTTTCCTGTTATAATAATTGAACAGGCGACACATATGTGAATTAGTTTACAAAGTTGTGCTTTGCGTTTCTGTTCTTTCAATGGAAACTTGTTTCTGTGCCGTACAGTGCGAGATAACACTTTTCAGTTTTCCTGTATTCCTAATTGAGCGAGCAACACACAGGTGATTCTGTTTAAAAGTAGTGCTTTGCTTTTCTGTTCTTTCGTTGGAAACTTGTTCTTGTGCTGTACAGTGAGATATATTACTGTTCAGTTTTCCTGTATTCCTAATGGAGCGAGCGACACACATGTGATTTAGTTTACAAATTAGTGATTTTCTTTTTTGTTCTTTCATTTGAAACTTGTTCCTGTGCTGTACAATGTGATATATCACTTTTCAGTTTTCCTGTTATAATAATTGAACAGGCGACACGTATGTGAATTAGTTTACAAAGTTGTGCTTTGCGTTTCTGTTCTTTCGATGGAAACATGTTCCTGTGCTGTACAGTGTGTTATATCACTTTTCAGTTTTCCTCTTATACTCATTGAACAGGCGACACGTATGTCATTTAGTTTACAAAGTTGTGCTTTGCGTTTCTGTTCTTTCTTTGGAAACTTGTTTCTGTGCCATACAGTGTGAGATAACACTTTCCGGTTTCCCTGTATTCCTAATTGAGTGAGCGACACACTTGTGATTTAGTTTACAAAGTAGTGCTTTGGGTTTCTGTTCTTCTTGGAAACTTGTTTCTGTGCTGTACAGTGTGATATATCACTTTTCAGTTTTCCTGTTGTAGTAATTGAACGGGCGACACGTATGTGATTTAGTTTACAAAGTTGTGCTTTGATTTTCTGTTCTTTCGATGGAAACTAGTTTCTGTGCCGTACAGTGAGAGATAACACTTTTCGGTTTTCCTGTATTCCTAATTGAGCGAGTGACACACATGTGATTCAGTTTACAAAGTAGTGCTTTTCATTTACGTTCTTTCCTTGGAAACTTGTTCCTGTTAGGAACAAGTTAGAGTTAGGGTTAGAGTTAGGGTTAGGGTTAGGGTTAGGGTTAGGGTTAAGGTTAGGGTTAGGGCTGGGTAAGGGATAGGGTTAGCGTTAGGGTTAGGGTTAGGGTTAGGGTTAGGTTTAGGGGTTAGGGTTAGGGTTAGGGTTAGGGTTAGGGTTAGGTTTAGGGCCTTTGGGTTAGGGTTAGGGTTAGGGTTATATCACTTTTCAGTTTTCCTGTTATAATAATTGAACAGGCGACACATATGTGAATTAGTTTACAAAGTTGTGCTTTGCGTTTCTGTTCTTTCAATGGAAACTTGTTTCTGTGCCGTACAGTTTGAGATAACACTTTTCAGTTTTCCTGTATTCCTAATTGAGCGAGCAACACACAGGTGATTCTTTTTAAAAGTAGTGCTTTGCTTTTCTGTTCTATCGTTGGAAACTTGTTCTTGTGCTGTACAGTGAGATATATTACTGTTCAGTTTTCCTGTATTCCTAATGGAGCGAGCGACACACATGTGATTTAGTTTACAAATTAGTGATTTTCTTTTTTGTTCTTTCATTTGAAACTTGTTCCTGTGCTGTACAATGTGATATATCACTTTTCAGTTTTCCTGTTATAATAATTGAACAGGCGACACGTATGTGAATTAGTTTACAAAGTTGTTCTTTGCGTTTCTGTTCTTTCGATGGAAACATGTTCCTGTGCTGTACAGTGTGTTATATCACTTTTCAGTTTTCCTCTTATAATAATTGAACAGGCGACACGTATGTGAATTCGTTTACAAAGTTGTGCTTTGCGTTTCTGTTCTTTTGATGGAAACATGTTCCTGTGCTGTACAGTGTGTTATATCACTTTTCAGTTTTCCTCTTATAATAATTGAACAGGCGACACGTATTTCATTTAGTTTACAAAGTTGTGCTTTGCGTTTCTGTTCTTTCTTTGGAAACTTGTTTCTGTGCCATACAGTGTGAGATAACACTTTTCGGTTTCCCTGTATTCCTAATTGAGCGAGCGACACACATGTGATTTAGTTTACAAAGTAGTGTTTTGGGTTTCTGTTCTTCTTGGAAAATTGTTTCTGTGCTGTACAGTGTGATATATCACTTTTCAGTTTTCCTGTTGTAATAATTGAATGGGCGACACGTATGTGATTTAGTTTACAAAGTTGTGCTTTGCTTTTCTGTTCTTTCGATGAAAACTAGTTTCTGTGCATTACATTGCGAGATAACACTTTTCGGTTTTCCTGTATTCCTAATTGAGCGAGTGACACACATGTGATTCAGTTTACAAAGTAGTGCTTTTCATTTACGTTCTTTCGTGGAAACTTGTTCCTGTTAGGAACAAGTTAGGGTTAGGGTTAGGGTTAGGGTTAGGGTTAGGGTTAGGGTTAGGGTTAGGGCTGGGTAAGGGATAGGGTTAGCGTTAGGGTTAGGGTTAGGTTTAGGGTTAGGGGTTAGGGTTAGGGTTAGGGTTAGGGTTAGGGGTTAGGGTTAGTGTTAGGGTTAGGGCCTTAGAGTTAGGGTTAGTGTTAGGGTTATATCACTTTTCAGTTTTCCTGTAATAATAATTGAACAGGCAACACGTATGTGAATTAGTTTACAAAGTTGTGCTTTGCGTTTCTGTTCTTTCGATGGAAACATTTTCCTGTGCTGTACAGTGTGTTATATCACTTTTCAGTTTTCCTCTTATAATAATTAAACAGGCGACACGTATGTCATTTAGTTTACAAAGTTGTGCTTTCCGTTTCTGTTCTTTCTTTGGAAACTTGTTTCTGTGCCATACAGTGTGAGATAACACTTTTCGGTTTCCCTGTATTCCTAATTGAGCGAGCGACACACATGTGATTTAGTTTACAAAGTAGTGCTTTTGGTTTCTGTTCTTCTTGGAAACTTGTTTCTGTGCTGTACAGTGTGATATATCACTTTTCAGTTTTCCTGTTGTAGTAATTGAACGGGCGACATGTATGTGATTTAGTTTGCAAAGTTGTGCTTTGGTTTTCTGTTCTTTCGATGGAAACTAGTTTCTGTGCCATAAAGTGCGATATAACACTTTTCGGTATTCCTGTATTCCTAATTGAGCGAGTGACACACATGTGATTCAGTTTACAAAGTAGTGCTTTTCATTTTCGTTCTTTCGTTGGAAACTTGTGCCTGTTAGGAACAAGTTAGGGTTAGGGTTAGAGTTAGGGTTAGGGTTAGGGTTAGGGTTAGGGTTAGGGTTAGGGCTGGGTAAGGGATAGAGTTAGCGTTAGGGTTAGGGTTAGGGTTAGGGTTAGGGTTAGGGGTTAGGGTTAGGGTTAGGGTTAGGGTTAGGGTTAGGGCCTTAGGGTTAGGGTTAGGGTTAGGGTTATATCACTTTTCAGTTTTCCTGTTATAATAATTGAACAGGCGACACATATGTGAATTAGTTTACAAAGTTGTGCTTTGCGTTTCTGTTCTTTCAATGGAAACTTGTTTCTGTGCCGTACAGTGTGAGATAACACTTTTCAGTTTTCCTGTATTCCTAATTGAGCGAGCAACACACAGGTGATTCTGTTTAAAAGTAGTGCTTTGCTTTTCTGTTGTATCGTTGGAAACTTGTTCTTGTGCTGTACAGTGAGATATATTACTGTTCAGTTTTCCTGTATTCCTAATGGAGCGAGCGACACAAATGTGATTTAGGTTACAAATTAGTGATTTTCTTTTTTGTTCTTTCATTTGAAACTTGTTCCTGTGCTGTACAATGTGATATATCACTTTTCAGTTTTCCTGTTATAATAATTGAACAGGCGACACGTACGTGAAATAGTTTACAAAGTTGTGCTTTGCGTTTCTGTTCTTTCGATGGAAACATGTTCCTGTGCTGTACAGTGTGTTATATCACTTTTCAGTTTTCCTCTTATAATAATTGAACAGGCGACACGTATGTGAATTAGTTTACAAAGTTGTGCTTTGCGTTTCTGTTCTTTCTTTGGAAACTTGTTTCTGTGCCATACAGTGTGAGATAACACTTTCCGGTTTCCCTGTATTCCTAATTGAGTGAGTGACACACTTGTGATTTAGTTTACAAAGTAGTGCTTTGGGTTTCTGTTCTTCTTGGAAACTTGTTTCTGTGCTGTACAGTGTGATATATCACTTTTCAGTTTTCCTGTTGTAATAATTGAACGGGCGACACGTATGTGATTTAGTTTACTAAGTTGTGCTTTGCTTTTCTGTTCTTTCGATGAAAACATATTCCTGTGCTGTACAGTGTGTTATATCACTTTTCAGTTTTCCTCTTATAATAATTGAACAGGCGACACGTATGTGAATTAGTTTACAAAGTTGTGCTTTGCTTTTCTGTTCTTTCTATGGAAACTAGTTTCTGTGCCGTACATTGTGAGATAACACTTTCCGGTTTCCCTGTATTCCTAATTGAGTGAGCGACACATTTGTGATTTAGTTTACAAAGTAGTGCTTTGGGTTTCTGTTCTTCTGGGAAACTTGTTTCTTTGCTGTACAGTGTGATATATCACTTTTCAGTTTTCCTGTTGTAATAATTGAACGGGCGACACGTATGTGATTTAGTTTGCAAAGTTGTGCTTTGCTTTTCTGTTCTTTCTATGGAAACTAGTTTCTGTGCCGTACAGTGCGAGATAACACTTTTTGGTTTTCCTGTATTCCTAATTGACAGAGTGACACACATGTGATTCAGTTTACAAAGTAGTGCTTTTCATTTACGTTCTTTCGTTGGAAACTTGTTCCTGTTAGGAACAATTTAGGGTTAGGGTTAGGGTTAGGGTTAGGGTTAGGGTTAGGGTTAGGGTTAGGGTTAGGTTAGGGCTGGGTAAGGGATAGGGTTAGGGTTAGGGTTAGGGGTTAGTGTTAGGGTTAGGGCCTTAGGGTTAGGGTTAGTGTTAGGGTTATATCACTTTTCAGTTTTCCTGTTATAATAATTGAACAGGCGACACGTATGTGAATTATTTTACAAAGTTGTGCTTTGCGTTTCTGTTCTTTCAATGGAAACTTGTTTCTGTGCCGTACAGTGCGAGATAACACTTTTCACTTTTCCGGTATTCCTAATTGAGCGAGCGACACACAGGTGATTCTGTTTAAAAGTAGTGCTTTGCTTTTCTGTTCTTTCGTTGGAAACTTGTTCTTGTGCTGTACAGTGAGATATATTACTTTTCAGTTTTCCTGTATTCCTAATGAAGCGAGCGACACACATGTGATTTAGTTTACAAATTAGTGATTTTCTTTTTTGTTCTTTCATTTGAAACTTGTTCCTGTGCTGTACAATGTGATATATCACTTTTCAGTTTTCCTGTTACAGTAATTGAACAGGCGACACGTATGTGAATTAGTTTACAAAGTTGTGTTTTGCGTTTCTGTTCTTTTGATGGAAACATGTTCCTGTGCTGTAGAGTGTGTTATATCACTTTTCAGTTTTCCTCTTATAATAATTGAACAGGCGACACGTATGTGAATTCGTTTACAAAGTTGTGCTTTGCGTTTCTGTTCTTTTGATGGAAACATGTTCCTGTGCTGTACAGTGTGTTATATCACTTTTCAGTTTTCCTCTTATAATAATTGAACAGGCGACACGTATTTCATTTAGTTTACAAAGTTGTGCTTTGCGTTTCTGTTCTTTCTTTGGAAACTTGTTTCTGTGCCATACAGTGTGAGATAACACTTTTCGGTTTCCCTGTTTTCCTAATTGAGCGAGCGACACACATGTGATTTAGTTTACAAAGTAGTGTTTTGGGTTTCTGTTCTTTTTGGAAAATTGTTTCTGTGCTGTACAGTGTGATATATCACTTTTCAGTTTTCCTGCTGTAATAATTGAATGGGCGACACGTATGTGATTTAGTTTACAAAGTTGTGCTTTGCTTTTCTGTTCTTTCGATGAAAACTAGTTTCTGTGCATTACAGTGCGAGATAACACTTTTCGGTTTTCCTGTATTCCTAATTGAGCGAGTGACACACATGTGATTCAGTTTACAAAGTAGTGCTTTTCATTTACGTTCTTTCGTGGAAACTTGTTCCTGTTAGGAACAAGTTAGGGTTAGGGTTAGGGTTAGGGTTAGGGTTAGGGTTAGGGTTAGGATTAGGGCTGGGTAAGGGATAGGGTTAGCGTTAGGGTGAGGGTTAGGTTTAGGGTTAGGGGTTAGGGTTAGGGTTAGGGTTAGGGTTAGGGTTAGGGTTAGGGCCTTAGGGTTAGGGTTAGGGTTAGGGCCTTAGAGTTAGGGTTAGTGTTAGGGTTATATCACTTTTCAGTTTTCCTGTAATAATAATTGAACAGGCGACACGTATGTGAATTAGTTTACAAAGTTGTGCTTTGCGTTTCTGTTCTTTCAATGGAAACTTGTTTCTGTGCCGTACAGTGTGAGATAACACTTTTCAGTTTTCCTCTTATAATAATTGAACAGGCGACACGTATGTGAATTAGTTTACAAAGTTGTGCTTTGCTTTTCTGTTCTTTCGATGGAAACTAGTTTCTGTGCCGTACAGTGCGAGATAACACTTTTCGGTTTTCCTGTATTCCTAATTGAGCGAGTGATACACATGTGATTCAGTTTACAAAGTAGTGCTTTTCATTTACATTCTTTCGTTGGAAACTTGTCCCTGGTAGGAAACTTGTTCCTGTTAGGAACAAGTTAGGGTTAGGGTTAGGGTTAGGGTTAGGGTTAGGGTTAGGGTTAGGGTTAGGGTTAGCGTTAGGGTTAGGGTTAGTGTTAGGGTTATATCACTTTTCAGTTTTTCTGTTATAATAATTGAACAGGCGACACATATGTGAATTAGTTTACAAAGTTGTGCTTTGCGTTTCTGTTCTTTCAAAGGAAACTTGTTTCTGTGCCGTACAGTGCGAGATAACACTTTTCAGTTTTCCTGTATTCCTAATTGAGCGAGCAACACACAGGTGATTCTGTTTAAAAGTAGTGCTTTGCTTTTCTGTTCTTTTGTTGGAAACTTGTTCTTGTGCTGTACAGTGAGATATATTACTGTTCAGTTTTCCTGTATTCCTAATGGAGCCAGCGACACACGTGATTTAGTTTACAAATTAGTGATTTTCTTTTTTGTTCTTTCATTTGAAACTTGTTCCTGTGCTGTACAATGTGATATATCACTTTTCAGTTTTCCTGTTATAATAATTGAACAGGCGACACGTATGTGAATTAGTTTACAAAGTTGTGCTTTGCGTTTCTGTTCTTTCGATGGAAACAGGTTCCTGTGCTGTACAGTGTGTTATATCACTTTTCAGTTTTCCTCTTATAATAATTGAACAGACGACACGTATGTGAATTAGTTTACAAAGTTGTGCTTTGCGTTTCTGTTCTTTCTTCGGAAACTTGTTTCTGTGCCATACAGTGTGAGATAACACTTTCCGGTTTCCCTGTATTCCTAATTGAGTGAGCGACACATTTGTGATTTAGTTTACAAAGTAGTGCTTTGGGTTTCTGTTCTTCTGGGAAACTTGTTTCTTTGCTGTACAGTGTGATATATCACTTTTCAGTTTTCCTGTTGTAATAATTGAACGGGTGACACGTATGTGATTTAGTTTGCAAAGTTGTGCTTTGCTTTTCTGTTCTTTCTATGGAAACTAGTTTCTGTGCCGTACAGTGCGAGATAACACTTTTTGGTTTTCCTGTATTCCTAATTGACAGAGTGACACACATGTGATTCAGTTTACAAAGTAGTGCTTTTCATTTACGTTCTTTCGTTGGAAACTTGTTCCTGTTAGGAACAATTTAGGGTTAGGGTTAGGGTTAGGGTTAGGGTTAGGGTTAGGGTTAGTGTTAGGGTTAGGTTAGGGCTGGGTAAGGGATAGGGTTAGGGTTAGGGTTAGGGGTTAGTGTTAGGGTTAGGGCCTTAGGGTTAGGGTTAGTGTTAGGGTTATATCACTTTTCAGTTTTCCTGTTATAATAATTGAACAGGCGACACGTATGTGAATTATTTTACAAAGTTGTGCTTTGCGTTTCTATTCTTTCAATGGAAACTTGTTTCTGTGCCGTACAGTGCGAGATAACACTTTTCACTTTTCCGGTATTCCTAATTGAGCGAGCGACACACAGGTGATTCTGTTTAAAAGTAGTGCTTTGCTTTTCTGTTCTTTCGTTGGAAACTTGTTCTTGTGCTGTACAGTGAGATATATTACTTTTCAGTTTTCCTGTATTCCTAATGAAGCGAGCGACACACATGTGATTTAGTTTACAAATTAGTGATTTTCTTTTTTGTTCTTTCATTTGAAACTTGTTCCTGTGCTGTACAATGTGATATATCACTTTTCAGTTTTCCTGTTACAGTAATTGAACAGGCGACACGTATGTGAAGTAGTTTACAAAGTTGTGTTTTGCGTTTCTGTTCTTTTGATGGAAACATGTTCCTGTGCTGTAGAGTGTGTTATATCACTTTTCAGTTTTCCTCTTATAATAATTGAACAGGCGACACGTATGTGAATTCGTTTACAAAGTTGTGCTTTGCGTTTCTGTTCTTTTGATGGAAACATGTTCCTGTGCTGTACAGTGTGTTATATCACTTTTCAGTTTTCCTCTTATAATAATTGAACAGGCGACACGTATTTCATTTAGTTTACAAAGTTGTGCTTTGCGTTTCTGTTCTTTCTTTGGAAACTTGTTTCTGTGCCATACAGTGTGAGATAACACTTTTCGGTTTCCCTGTTTTCCTAATTGAGCGAGCGACACACATGTGATTTAGTTTACAAAGTAGTGTTTTGGGTTTCTGTTCTTTTTGGAAAATTGTTTCTGTGCTGTACAGTGTGATATATCACTTTTCAGTTTTCCTGCTGTAATAATTGAATGGGCGACACGTATGTGATTTAGTTTACAAAGTTGTGCTTTGCTTTTCTGTTCTTTCGATGAAAACTAGTTTCTGTGCATTACAGTGCGAGATAACACTTTTCGGTTTTCCTGTATTCCTAATTGTGCAAGTGACACACATGTGATTCAGTTTACAAAGTAGTGCTTTTCATTTACGTTCTTTCGTGGAAACTTGTTCCTGTTAGGAACAAGTTAGGGTTAGGGTTAGGGTTAGGGTTAGGGTTAGGGTTAGGATTAGGGCTGGGTAAGGGATAGGGTTAGCGTTAGGGTTAGGGTTAGGTTTAGGGTTAGGGGTTAGGGTTAGGGTTAGGGTTAGGGTTAGGGTATGGGGTTAGGGTTAGTGTTAGGGTTAGGGTTAGTGTTAGGGTTATATCACTTTTCAGTTTTCCTGTAATAATAATTGAACAGGCGACACGCATGTGAATTAGTTTACAAAGTTGTGCTTTGCGTTTCTGTTCTTTCGATGGAAACATGTTCCTGTGCTGTACAGTGTGTTATATCACTTTTCAGTTTTCCTCTTATAATAATTGAACAGGCGACACGTATGTGAATTAGTTTACAAAGTTGTGCTTTCCGTTTCTGTTCTTTCTTTGGAAACTTGTTTATGTGCCATACAGTGTGAGATAACACTTTTCGGTTTCCCTGTATTCCTAATTGAGCAAGCGACACACATGTGATTTAGTTTACAAAGTAGTGCTTTTGGTTTCTGTTCTTCTTGGAAACTTGTTTCTGTGCTGTACAGTGTGATATATCACTTTTCAGTTTTCCTGTTGTAGTAATTGAACGGGCGACATGTATGTGATTTAGTATACAAAGTTGTGCTTTGCTTTTCTGTTCTTTCGATGGAAACTAGTTTCTGTGCATTACAGTGCGAGATAACACTTTTCGGTTTTCCTGTATTCCTAATTGAGCGAGTGACACACATGTGATTCAGTTTACAAAGTAGTGCTTTTCATTTACGTTCTTTCGTGGAAACTTGTTCCTGTTAGGAACAAGTTAGGGTTAGGGTTAGGGTTAGGGTTAGGGTTAGGATTAGGGCTGGGTAAGGGATAGGGTTAGCGTTAGGGTTAGGGTTAGGTTTAGGGTTAGGGGTTAGGGTTAGGGTTAGGGTTAGGGTATGGGGTTAGGGTTAGTGTTAGGGTTAGGGCCTTAGAGTTAGGGTTAGTGTTAGGGTTATATCACTTTTCAGTTTTCCTGTAATAATAATTGAACAGGCGACACGTATGTGAATTAGTTTACAAAGTTGTGCTTTGCGTTTCTGTTCTTTCGATGGAAACATGTTCCTGTGCTGTACAGTGTGTTATATCACTTTTCAGTTTTCCTCTTATAATAATTGAACAGGCGACACGTATGTGAATTAGTTTACAAAGTTGTGCTTTGCTTTTCTGTTCTTTCGATGGAAACTAGTTTCTGTGCCGTAAAGTGCGATATAACACTTTTCGGTATTCCTGTATTCCTAATTGAGCGAGTGACACACATGTGATTCAGTTTACAGAGTAGTGCTTTTCATTTACATTCTTTCGTTGGAAACTTGTTCCTGTTAGGAACAAGTTACGGTTAGGGTTAGAGTTAGGGTTAGGGTTAGGGTTAGGGTTAGGGTTAGGGTTAGGATTAGGGCTGGGTAAGGGATAGGGTTAGCGTTAGGGTTAGGGTTAGGGTTAGGGTTAGGGTTAGGGTTAGGGGTTAGGGTTAGGGTTAGGGTTAGGGTTAGGGCCTTAGGGTTAGGGTTAGGTTAGGGTTATATCACTTTTCAGTTTTCCTGTTATAATAATTGAACAGGCGACACATATGTGAATTAGTTTACAAAGTTGTGCTTTGCGTTTCTGTTCTTTCAATGGAAACTTGTTTCTGTGCCATACAGTGTGAGATAACACTTTTCAGTTTTCCTCTTATAATAATTGAACAGGCGACACGTATGTGAATTAGTTTACAAAGTTGTGCTTTGCTTTTCTGTTCTTTCGATGGAAACTAGTTTCTGTGCCGTACAGTGCGAGATAACACTTTTCGGTTTTCCTGTATACCTAATTGAGCGAGTGACACACATGTGATTCAGTTTACAAAGTAGTGCTTTTCATTTACATTCTTTCGTTGGAAACTTGTCCCTGGTAGGAAACTTGTTCCTGTTAGGAACAAGTTAGGGTTAGGGTTAGGGTTAGGGTTAGGGTTAGGGCCTTAGAGTTAGCGTTAGGGTTAGCGTTAGGGTTAGGGTTAGGGTTAGGGTTATATCACTTTTTAGTTTTCATGTTATAATAATTGAACAGGCGACACATATGTGAATTAGTTTACAAAGTTGTGCTTTGCGTTTCTGTTCTTTCAATGGAAACTTGTTTCTGTGCCATACAGTGCGAGATAACACTTTTCAGTTTTCCTGTATTCCTAATTGAGCGAGCAACACACAGGTGATTCTGTTTAAAAGTAGTGCTTTGCTTTTCTGTTCTTTCGTTGGAAACTTGTTCTTGTGCTGTACAGTGAGATATATTACTGTTCAGTTTTCCTGTATTCCTAATGGAGCGAGCGACACACGTGATTTAGTTTACAAATTAGTGATTTTCTTTTTTGTTCTTTCATTTGAAACTTGTTCCTGTGCTGTACAATGTGATATATCACTTTTCAGTTTTCCTGTTATAATAATTGAACAGGCGACACGTATGTGAATTAGTTTACAAAGTTGTGCTTTGCGTTTCTGTTCTTTCGATGGAAACATGTTCCTGTGCTGTACAGTGTGTTATATCACTTTTCAGTTTTCCTCTTATAATAATTGAACAGACGACACGTATGTGAATTAGTTTACAAAGTTGTGCTTTGCGTTTTTGTTCTTTATTTGGAAACTTGTTTCTGTGTCATACAGTGTGAGATAACACTTTCCGGTTTCCCTGTATTCCTAATTGAGTGAGCGACACACTTGTGATTTAGTTTACAAAGTAGTGCTTTGGGTTTCTGTTCTTCTGGGAAACTTGTTTCTGTGCTGTACAGTGTGATATATCACTTTTCAGTTTTCCTGTTGTAATAATTGAACGGGCGACACGTATGTGATTTAGTTTACAAAGTTGTGCTTTGCTTTTCTGTTCTTTCGATGGAAACTAGTTTCTGTGCCGTACAGTGCGAGATAACACTTTTCGGATTTCCTGTATTCCTAATTGAGCGAGTGACACACATGTGATTCAGTTTACAAAGTAGTGCTTTTCATTTACATTCTTTCGTTGGAAACTTATTCCTCTTAGGAAACTTGTTCCTGTTAGGAACAAGTTAGGGTTAGGGTTAGGGTTAGGGTTAGGGTTAGCGTTAGGGTTAGGGTTAGGGTTAGGGTTAGGGTTAGGGTTAGGGGTTAGGGTTAGGGTTAGGGTTAGGGGTTAGGGTTGGGTTAGGACCTTAGGGTTAGGGTTAGTGTTAGGTTTATATCACTTTTCAGTTTTCCTGTTATAATAATTGAACAGGCGACACATATGTGAATTAGTTTACGAAGTTGTGCTTTGCGTTTCTGTTCTTTCAATGGAAACTTGTTTCTGTGCCGTACAGTGCGAGATAACACTTTTCAGTTTTCCTGTATTCCTAATTGAGCCAGCTACACACAGGTGATTCTGTTTAAAAGTAGTGCTTTGCTTTTCTGTTCTTTCGTTGGAAACTTGTTCTTGTGCTGTACAGTGCGATATATTACTTTTCAGTTTTCCTGTATTCCTAATGAAGCGAGCGACACACATGTGATTTACTTTACAAATTAGTGATTTTCTTTTTTGTTCTTTCATTTGAAACTTGTTCCTGTGCTGTACAATGTGATATATCACTTTTCAGTTTTCCTGTTACAATAATTGAACAGGCGACACGTATGTGAATTAGTTTACAAAGTTGTGCTTTGCGTTTCTGTTCTTTCGATGGAAACATGTTCCTGTACTGTACAGTGTGTTATATCACTTTTCAGTTTTCCTCTTATAACAATTAAACAAGCGACACGTATGTCATTTAGTTTACAAAGTTGTGTTTGCGTTTCTGTTCTTTCTTTGGAAACTTGTTTCTGTGCCATACAGTGTGAGATAACACTTTCGGTTTCCCTGTATTCCTAATTGAGCGAGCGACACACATGTGATTTAGTTTACAAAGTAGTGTTTTGGGTTTCTGTTCTTCTTGGAAAATTGTTTCTGTGCTGTACAGTGTGATATATCACTTTTCAGTTTTCCTGCTGTAATAATTGAATGGGCGACACGTATGTGATTTAGTTTACAAAGTTGTGCTTTGCTTTTCTGTTCTTTCGATGAAAACTAGTTTCTGTGCATTACAGTGCGAGATAACACTTTTCGGTTTTCCTGTATTCCTAATTGAGCGAGTGACACACATGTGATTCAGTTTACAATGTAGTGCTTTTCATTTACATTCTTTCGTTGGAAACTTGTTCCTTTTAGGAACAAGTTAGGGTTAGGGTTAGGGTTAGGGTTAGGGTTAGGGTTAGGTTAGGGCTGGGTAAGGTATAGGGTTAGCGTTAGGGTTAGGGTTAGGGTTAGGGTTAGGGTTAGGGTTAGGGGTTAGGGTTAGGGTTAGGGTTAGGGTTAGGGCCTTAGGGTTAGGGTTAGGGTTAGGGTTATATCACTTTTCAGTTTTCCTGTTATAATAATTGAACAGGCGACACATATGTGAATTAGTTTACAAAGTTGTGCTTTGCGTTTCTGTTCTTTCAATGGAAACTTGTTTCTGTGCCATACAGTGTGAGATAACACTTTTCAGTTTTCCTCTTATAATAATTGAACAGGCGACACGTATGTGAATTAGTTTACAAAGTTGTGCTTTGCTTTTCTGTTCTTTCGATGGAAACTAGTTTCTGTGCCGTACAGTGCGAGATAACACTTTTCGGTTTTCCTGTATACCTAATTGAGCGAGTGACACACATGTGATTCAGTTTACAAAGTAGTGCTTTTCATTTACATTCTTTCGTTGGAAACTTGTCCCTGGTAGGAAACTTGTTCCTGTTAGGAACAAGTTAGGGTTAGGGTTAGGGTTAGGGTTAGGGTTAGGGCCTTAGAGTTAGCGTTAGGGTTAGCGTTAGGGTTAGGGTTAGGGTTAGGGTTATATCACTTTTTAGTTTTCATGTTATAATAATTGAACAGGCGACACATATGTGAATTAGTTTACAAAGTTGTGCTTTGCGTTTCTGTTCTTTCAATGGAAACTTGTTTCTGTGCCGTACAGTGCGAGATAACACTTTTCAGTTTTCCTGTATTCCTAATTGAGCGAGCAACACACAGGTGATTCTGTTTAAAAGTAGTGCTTTGCTTTTCTGTTCTTTCGTTGGAAACTTGTTCTTGTGCTGTACAGTGAGATATATTACTGTTCAGTTTTCCTGTATTCCTAATGGAGCGAGCGACACACGTGATTTAGTTTACAAATTAGTGATTTTCTTTTTTGTTCTTTCATTTGAAACTTGTTCCTGTGCTGTACAATGTGATATATCACTTTTCAGTTTTCCTGTTATAATAATTGAACAGGCGACACGTATGTGAATTAGTTTACAAAGTTGTGCTTTGCGTTTCTGTTCTTTCGATGGAAACATGTTCCTGTGCTGTACAGTGTGTTATATCACTTTTCAGTTTTCCTCTTATAATAATTGAACAGACGACACGTATGTGAATTAGTTTACAAAGTTGTGCTTTGCGTTTTTGTTCTTTATTTGGAAACTTGTTTCTGTGTCATACAGTGTGAGATAACACTTTCCGGTTTCCCTGTATTCCTAATTGAGTGAGCGACACACTTGTGATTTAGTTTACAAAGTAGTGCTTTGGGTTTCTGTTCTTCTGGGAAACTTGTTTCTGTGCTGTACAGTGTGATATATCACTTTTCAGTTTTCCTGTTGTAATAATTGAACGGGCGACACGTATGTGATTTAGTTTACAAAGTTGTGCTTTGCTTTTCTGTTCTTTCGATGGAAACTAGTTTCTGTGCCGTACAGTGCGAGATAACACTTTTCGGATTTCCTGTATTCCTAATTGAGCGAGTGACACACATGTGATTCAGTTTACAAAGTAGTGCTTTTCATTTACATTCTTTCGTTGGAAACTTATTCCTCTTAGGAAACTTGTTCCTGTTAGGAACAAGTTAGGGTTAGGGTTAGGGTTAGGGTTAGGGTTAGCGTTAGGGTTAGGGTTAGGGTTAGGGTTAGGGTTAGGGTTAGGGTTAGGGGTTAGGGTTAGGGTTAGGGTTAGGGGTTAGGGTTGGGTTAGGACCTTAGGGTTAGGGTTAGTGTTAGGTTTATATCACTTTTCAGTTTTCCTGTTATAATAATTGAACAGGCGACACATATGTGAATTAGTTTACGAAGTTGTGCTTTGCGTTTCTGTTCTTTCAATGGAAACTTGTTTCTGTGCCGTACAGTGCGAGATAACACTTTTCAGTTTTCCTGTATTCCTAATTGAGCCAGCTACACACAGGTGATTCTGTTTAAAAGTAGTGCTTTGCTTTTCTGTTCTTTCGTTGGAAACTTGTTCTTGTGCTGTACAGTGCGATATATTACTTTTCAGTTTTCCTGTATTCCTAATGAAGCGAGCGACACACATGTGATTTACTTTACAAATTAGTGATTTTCTTTTTTGTTCTTTCATTTGAAACTTGTTCCTGTGCTGTACAATGTGATATATCACTTTTCAGTTTTCCTGTTACAATAATTGAACAGGCGACACGTATGTGAATTAGTTTACAAAGTTGTGCTTTGCGTTTCTGTTCTTTCGATGGAAACATGTTCCTGTACTGTACAGTGTGTTATATCACTTTTCAGTTTTCCTCTTATAACAATTAAACAAGCGACACGTATGTCATTTAGTTTACAAAGTTGTGTTTGCGTTTCTGTTCTTTCTTTGGAAACTTGTTTCTGTGCCATACAGTGTGAGATAACACTTTCGGTTTCCCTGTATTCCTAATTGAGCGAGCGACACACATGTGATTTAGTTTACAAAGTAGTGTTTTGGGTTTCTGTTCTTCTTGGAAAATTGTTTCTGTGCTGTACAGTGTGATATATCACTTTTCAGTTTTCCTGCTGTAATAATTGAATGGGCGACACGTATGTGATTTAGTTTACAAAGTTGTGCTTTGCTTTTCTGTTCTTTCGATGAAAACTAGTTTCTGTGCATTACAGTGCGAGATAACACTTTTCGGTTTTCCTGTATTCCTAATTGAGCGAGTGACACACATGTGATTCAGTTTACAATGTAGTGCTTTTCATTTACGTTCTTTCGTGGAAACTTGTTCCTGTTAGGAACAAGTTAGGGTTAGGGTTAGGGTTAGGGTTAGGGTTAGGGTTAGGATTAGGGCTGGGTAAGGGATAGGGTTAGCGTTAGGGTTAGGGTTAGGTTTAGGGTTAGGGGTTAGGGTTAGGGTTAGGGTTAGGGTTAGGGTATGGGGTTAGGGTTAGTGTTAGGGTTAGGGCCTTAGAGTTAGGGTTAGTGTTAGGGTTATATCACTTTTCAGTTTTCCTGTAATAATAATTGAACAGGCGACACGTATGTGAATTAGTTTACAAAGCTGTGCTTTGCGTTTCTGTTCTTTCGATGGAAACATGTTCCTGTGCTGTACAGTGTGATATATCACTTTTCAGTTTTCCTCTTATAATAATTGTACAGGCGACACGTATGTGAATTAGTTTACAAAGTTGTGCTTTGCTTTTCTGTTCTTTCGATGGAAACTAGTTTCTGTGCCGTAAAGTGCGATATAACACTTTTCGGTATTCCTGTATTCCTAATTGAGCGAGTGACACACATATGATTCAGTTTACAAAGTAGTGCTTTTCATTTACATTCTTTCGTTGGAAACTTGTTCCTGTTAGGAACAAGTTACGGTTAGGATTAGAGTTAGGGTTAGGGTTAGGGTTAGGGTTAGGATTAGGGCTGGGTAAGGGATAGGGTTAGCGTTAGGGTTAGGGTTAGGGTTAGGGTTAGGGTTAGGGTTAGGGGTTAGGGTTAGGGTTAGGGTTAGGGTTAGGGCCTTAGGGTTAGGGTTAGTGTTAGGGTTATATCACTTTTCAGTTTTCCTGTTATAATAATTGAACAGGCAACACATATGTGAATTAGTTTACAAAGTTGTGCTTTGCGTTTCTGTTCTTTCAATGGAAACTTGTTTCTGTGCCATACAGTGTGAGATAACACTTTTCAGTTTTCCTCTTATAATAATTGAACAGGCGACACGTATGTGAATTAGTTTACAAAGTTGTGCTTTGCTTTTCTGTTCTTTCGATGGAAACTAGTTTCTGTGCCGTACAGTGCGAGATAACACTTTTCGGTTTTCCTGTATACCTAATTGAGCGAGTGACACACATGTGATTCAGTTTACAAAGTAGTGCTTTTCATTTACATTCTTTCGTTGGAAACTTGTCCCTGGTAGGAAACTTGTTCCTGTTAGGAACAAGTTAGGGTTAGGGTTAGGGTTAGGGTTAGGGCCTTAGAGTTAGCGTTAGGGTTAGCGTTAGGGTTAGGGTTAGGGTTAGGGTTATATCACTTTTCAGTTTTCATGTTATAATAATTGAACAGGCGACACATATGTGAATTAGTTTACAAAGTTGTGCTTTGCGTTTCTGTTCTTTCAATGGAAACTTGTTTCTGTGCCGTACAGTGCGAGATAACACTTTTCAGTTTTCCTGTATTCCTAATTGAGCGAGCAACACACAGGTGATTCTGTTTAAAAGTAGTGCTTTGCTTTTCTGTTCTTTCGTTGGAAACTTGTTCTTGTGCTGTACAGTGAGATATATTACTGTTCAGTTTTCCTGTATTCCTAATGGAGCGAGCGACACACGTGATTTAGTTTACAAATTAGTGATTTTCTTTTTTGTTCTTTCATTTGAAACTTGTTCCTGTGCTGTACAATGTGATATATCACTTTTCAGTTTTCCTGTTATAATAATTGAACAGGCGACACGTATGTGAATTAGTTTACAAAGTTGTGCTTTGCGTTTCTGTTCTTTCGATGGAAACATGTTCCTGTGCTGTACAGTGTGTTATATCACTTTTCAGTTTTCCTCTTATAATAATTGAACAGACGACACGTATGTGAATTAGTTTACAAAGTTGTGCTTTGCGTTTCTGTTCTTTCAATGGAAACTTGTTTCTGTGCCGTACAGTGCGAGATAACACTTTTCAGTTTTCCTGTATTCCTAATTGAGCGAGCGACACACAGGTGATTCTGTTTAAAAGTAGTGCTTTGCTTTTCTGTTCTATCGTTGGAAACTTGTTCTTGTGCTGTACAGTGCGATATATTACTTTTCAGTTTTCCTGTATTCCTAATGAAGCGAGCGACACACATGTGATTTACTTTACAAATTAGTGATTTTCTTTTTTGTTCTTTCATTTGAAACTTGTTCCTGTGCTGTACAATGTGATATATCACTTTTCAGTTTTCCTGTTACAATAATTGAACAGGCGACACGTATGTGAATTAGTTTACAAAGTTGTGCTTTGCGTTTCTGTTCTTTCGATGGAAACATGTTCCTGTACTGTACAGTGTGTTATATCACTTTTCAGTTTTCCTCTTATAACAATTAAACAAGCGACACGTATGTCATTTAGTTTACAAAGTTGTGTTTGCGTTTCTGTTCTTTCTTTGGAAACTTGTTTCTGTGCCATACAGTGTGAGATAACACTTTCGGTTTCCCTGTATTCCTAATTGAGCGAGCGACACACATGTGATTTAGTTTACAAAGTAGTGTTTTGGGTTTCTGTTCTTCTTGGAAAATTGTTTCTGTGCTGTACAGTGTGATATATCACTTTTCAGTTTTCCTGTTGTAATAATTGAATGGGCGACACGTATGTGATTTAGTTTACAAAGTTGTGCTTTGCTTTTCTGTTCTTTCGATGGAAACTTGTTTCTGTGCCGTACAGTGCGAGATAACACTTTTCAGTTTTCCTGTATTCCTAATTGAGCGAGCAACACACAGGTGATTCTGTTTAAAAGTAGTGCTTTGCTTTTCTGTTCTTTCGTTGGAAACTTGTTCTTGTGCTGTACAGTGAGATATATTACTGTTCAGTTTTCCTGTATTCCTAATGGAGCGAGCGACACACGTGATTTAGTTTACAAATTAGTGATTTTCTTTTTTGTTCTTTCATTTGAAACTTGTTCCTGTGCTGTACAATGTGATATATCACTTTTCAGTTTTCCTGTTATAATAATTGAACAGGCGACACGTATGTGAATTAGTTTACAAAGTTGTGCTTTGCGTTTCTGTTCTTTCGATGGAAACATGTTCCTGTGCTGTACAGTGTGTTACATTACTTTTCAGTTTTCCTCTTATAATAATTGAACAGACGACACGTATGTGAATTAGTTTACAAAGTTGTGCTTTGCGTTTTTGTTCTTTATTTGGAAACTTGTTTCTGTGTCATACAGTGTGAGATAACACTTTCCGGTTTCCCTGTATTCCTAATTGAGTGAGCGACACACTTGTGATTTAGTTTACAAAGTAGTGTTTTGGGTTTCTGTTCTTCTTGGAAAATTGTTTCTGTGCTGTACAGTGTGATATATCACTTTTCAGTTTTCCTGTTGTAATAATTGAATGGGCGACACGTATGTGATTTAGTTTACAAAGTTGTGCTTTGCTTTTCTGTTCTTTCGATGGAAACTAGTTTCTGTGCCATACAGTGCGAGATAACACTTTTCGGTTTTCCTGTATTCCTAATTGAGCGAGTGACACACATGTGATTCAGTTTACAAAGTAGTGCTTTTCATTTATGTTCTTTCGTTGGAAACTTGTTCCTGTTAGGAACAATTTAGGGTTAGGGTTAGGGTTAGGGTTAGGTTAGGGCTGGGTAAGGGATAGGGTTAGGGTTAGGGTTAGGGGTTAGGGTTAGGGTTAGGGTTAGGGTTAGGGTTAGGGTTAGGGTTTAGGGTTAGTGTTAGGGTTACGGCCTTAGGGTTAGGGTTAGTGTTAGGGTTATATCACTTTTCAGTTTTCCTGTTATAATAATTGAACAGGCGACACGTATGTGAATTAGTTTACAAAGTTGTGTTTTGCGTTTCTGTTCTTTCGATGGAAACATGTTCCTGTGCTGTACAGTGTGTTATATCACTTTTCAGTTTTCCTCTTATAATAATTGAACAGGCGACACGTATGTGAATTCGTTTACAAAGTTGTGCTTTGCGTTTCTGTTCTTTTGATGGAAACATGTTCCTGTGCTGTACAGTGTGTTATATCACTTTTCAGTTTTCCTCTTATAATAATTGAACAGGCGACACGTATTTCATTTAGTTTACAAAGTTGTGCTTTGCGTTTCTGTTCTTTCTTTGGAAACTTGTTTCTGTGCCATACAGTGTGAGATAACACTTTTTGGTTTCCCTGTATTCCTAATTGAGCGAGCGACACACATGTGATTTAGTTTACAAAGTAGTGTTTTGGGTTTCTGATCTTCTTGGAAAATTGTTTCTGTGCTGTACAGTGTGATATATCACTTTTCAGTTTTCCTGCTGTAATAATTGAATGGGCGACACGTATCTGATTTAGTTTACAAAGTTGTGCTTTGCTTTTCTGTTCTTTCGATGAAAACTAGTTTCTGTGCATTACAGTGCGAGATAACACTTTTCGGTTTTCCTGTATTCCTAATTGAGCGAGTGACACATATGTGATTCAGTTTACAAAGTAGTTCTTTTCATTTACGTTCTTTCGTGGAAACTTGTTCCTGTTAGGAACAAGTTAGGGTTAGGGTTAGGGTTAGGGTTAGGGTTAGGGTTAGGGCTGGGTAAGGGATAGGGTTAGCGTTAGGGTTAGGGTTAGGTTTAGGGTTAGGGGTTAGGGTTAGGGTTAGGGTTAGGGTTAGGGGTTAGGCTTAGTGTTAGGGTTAGGGCCTTAGAGTTAGGGTTAGTGTTAGGGTTATATCACTTTTCAGTTTTCCTGTAATAATAATTGAACAGGCAACACGTATGTGAATTAGTTTACAAAGTTGTCCTTTGCGTTTCTGTTCTTTCGATGGAAACATGTTCCTGTGCTGTACAGTGTGTTATATCACTTTTCAGTTTTCCTCTTATAATAATTAAACAGGCGACACGTATGTCATTTAGTTTACAAAGTTGTGCTTTCCGTTTCTGTTCTTTCTTTGGAAACTTGTTTCTGTGCCATACAGTGTGAGATAACACTTTTCGCTTTCCCTGTATTCCTAACTGAGCGAGCGACACACATGTGATTTAGTTTACAAAGTAGTGCTTTTGGTTTCGGTTCTTCTTGGAAACTTGTTTCTGTGCTGTACAGTGTGATATATCACTTTTCAGTTTTCCTGTTGTAGTAATTGAACGGGCGACATGTATGTGATTTAGTTTGCAAAGTTGTGCTTTGCTTTTCTGTTCTTTCGATGGAAAATAGTTTCTGTGCCGTACAGTGCGAGATAACACTTTTCGGTTTTCCTGTATTCCTAATTGAGCGAGTGACACACATGTGATTCAGTTTACAAAGTAGTGCTTTTCATTTACGTTCTTTCGTTGGAAACTTGTTCCTGTTAGGAACAATTTAGGGTTAGGGTTAGGGTTAGGGTTAGGTTAGGGCTGGGTAAGGGATAGGGTTAGGGTTAGGGTTAGGGGTTAGGGTTAGGGTTAGGGTTAGGGTTAGGGTTAGGGGTTAGGGTTAGTGTTAGGGTTAGGGCCTTAGGGTTAGGGTTAGTGTTAGGGTTATATCACTTTTCAGTTTTCCTGTTATAATAATTGAACAGGCGACACGTATGTGAATTAGTTTACAAAGTTGTGCTTTGCGTTTCTGTTCTTTCAATGGAAACTTGTTTCTGTGCCGTACAGTGCGAGATAACACTTTTCAGTTTTCCTGTATTCCTAATTGAGCGAGCGACACACAGGTGATTCTGTTTAAAAGTAGTGCTTTGCTTTTCTGTTCTTTCGTTGGAAACTTGTTCTTGTGCTGTACAGTGAGATATATTACTTTTCACTTTTCCTGTATTCCTAATGAAGCGAGCGACACACATGTGATTTAGTGTACAAATTAGTGATTTTCTTTTTTGTTCTTTCATTTGAAACTTGTTCCTGTGCAGTACAATGTGATATATCACTTTTCAGTTTTCCTGTTACAATAATTGAACAGGCGACACGTATGTGAATTAGTTTACAAAGTTGTGTTTTGCGTTTCTGTTCTTTCGATGGAAACATGTTCCTGTGCTGTACAGTGTGTTATATCACTTTTCAGTTTTCCTCTTATAATAATTGAACAGGCGACACGTATGTGATTTCGTTTACAAAGTTGTGCTTTGCGTTTCTGTTCTTTTGATGGAAACATGTTCCTGTGCTGTACAGTGTGTTATATCACTTTTCAGTTTTCCTCTTATAATAATTGAACAGGCGACACGTATTTCATTTAGTTTACAAAGTTGTGCTTTGCGTTTCTGTTCTTTCTTTGGAAACTTGTTTCTGTGCCATACAGTGTGAGATAACACTTTTCGGTTTCCCTGTATTCCTAATTGAGCGAGCGACACTCATGTGATTTAGTTTACAAAGTAGTGTTTTGGGTTTCTGATCTTCTTGGAAAATTGTTTCTGTGCTGTACAGTGTGATATATCACTTTTCAGTTTTCCTGCTGTAATAATTGAATGGGCGACACGTATCTGATTTAGTTTACAAAGTTGTGCTTTGCTTTTCTGTTCTTTCGATGAAAACTAGTTTCTGTGCATTACAGTGCGAGATAACACTTTTCGGTTTTCCTGTATTCCTAATTGAGCGAGTGACACATATGTGATTCAGTTTACAAAGTAGTGCTTTTCATTTACGTTCTTTCGTGGAAACTTGTTCCTGTTAGGAACAAGTTAGGGTTAGGGTTAGGGTTAGGGTTAGGGTTAGGGTTAGGGTTAGGGTTAGGGCTGGGTAAGGGATAGGGTTAGCGTTAGGGTTAGGGTTAGGTTTAGGGTTAGGGGTTAGGGTTAGGGTTAGGGTTAGGGTTAGGGTTAGGGGTTAGGGTTAGTGTTAGGGTTAGGGCCTTAGAGTTAGGGTTAGTGTTAGGGTTATATCACTTTTCAGTTTTCCTGTAATAATAATTGAACAGGCAACACGTATGTGAATTAGTTTACAAAGTTGTGCTTTGCGTTTCTGTTCTTTCGATGGAAACATGTTCCTGTGCTGTACAGTGTGTTATATCACTTTTCAGTTTTCCTCCTATAATAATTAAACAGGCGACACGTATGTCAGTTAGTTTACAAAGTTGTGCTTTCCGTTTCTGTTCTTTCTTTGGAAACTTGTTTCTGTGCCATACAGTGTGAGATAACACTTTTCGGTTTCCCTGTATTCCTAATTGAGCGAGCGACACACATGTGATTTAGTTTACAAAGTAGTGCTTTTGGTTTCGGTTCTTCTTGGAAACTTGTTTCTGTGCTGTACAGTGTGATATATCACTTTTCAGTTTTCCTGTTGTAGTAATTGAACGGGCGACATGTATGTGATTTAGTTTGCAAAGTGGTGCTTTGCTTTTCTGTTCTTTCAATGGAAACTAGTTTCTGTGCCGTACAGTGCGAGATAACACTTTTCTGTATTCCTGTATTCCTAATTGAGCGAGTGACACACATGTGATTCAGTTTACAAAGTAGTGCTTTTTATTTACGTTCTTTCGTTGGAAACTTGTTCCTGTTAGGAACAAGTTAGGGTTAGGGTTAGAGTTAGGGTTAGGGTTAGGGTTAGGGTTAGGGTTAGGGCTGGGTAAGGGTTAGGGTTAGCGTTAGGGTTAGGGTTAGGGTTAGGGTTAGGGTTAGGATTAGGGTTAGGGGTTAGGGTTAGGGTTAGGGTTAGGGTTAGGGGTTAGGGTTAGGGTTAGGGTTAGGGTTAGGGGTTAGGGTTAGGGTTAGGGTTAGGGCCTTAGGTTTATGGTTAGGGTTAGGGTTATATCACTTTTCAGTTTTCCTGGTATGATAATTGAACAGGCGACACATATGTGAATTAGTTTACAAAGTTGTGCTTTGCGTTTCTGTTCTTTCAATGGAAACTTGTTTCTGTGCCGTACAGTGTGAGATAACACTTTTCAGTTTTCCTGTATTCCTAATTGAGCGAGCAACACACAGGTGATTCTGTTTAAAAGTAGTGCTTTGCTTTTCTGTTCTATCGTTGGAAACTTGTTCTTGTGCTGTACAGTGAGATATATTACTGTTCAGTTTTCCTGTATTCCGAATGGAGCGAGCGACACACATGTGATTTAGTTTACAAATTAGTGATTTTCTTTTTTGTTCTTTCATTTGAAACTTGTTCCTGTGCTGTACAATGTGATATATCACTTTTCAGTTTTCCTGTTATAATAATTGAACAGGCGACACGTATGTGAATTAGTTTACAAAGTTGTGCCTTGCGTTTCTGTTCTTTCGATGGAAACATGTTCCTGTGCTGTACAGTGTGTTATATCACTTTTCAGTTTTCCTCTCATAATAATTGAACAGGCGACACGTATGTGAATTAGTTTACAAAGTTGTGCTTTGCGTTTCTGTTCTTTCTTTGGAAACTTGTTTCTGTGCCATACAGTGTGAGATAACACTTTCCGGTTTCCCTGTATTCCTAATTGAGTGAGCGACACACTTGTGATTTAGTTTACAAAGTAGTGCTTTGGGTTTCTGTTCTTCTTGGAAACTTGTTTCTGTGCTGTACAGTGTGATATATCACTTTTCAGTTTTCCTGTTGTAATAATTGAACGGGCGACACGTATGTGATTTAGTTTACAAAGTTGTGCTTCTTTTCTGTTCTTTCAATGAAAACATATTCCTGTGCTGTACAGTGTGTTATATCACTTTTCAGTTTTCCTCTTATAATAATTGAACCCGCGACACGTATGTGAATTAGTTTACAAAGTTGTGCTTTGCTTTTCTGTTCTTTCGATGGAAACTAGTTTCTGTGCCGTACAGTGCGATATAACACTTTTCGGTTTTCCTGTATTCCTAATTGAGCGAGTGACACACATGAGATTCAGTTTACAAAGTAGTGCTTTTCATTTACATTCTTTCGTTGGAAACTCGTCCCTGTTAGGAAACTTGTTCCTGTTAGGAACAATTTAGGGTTAGGGTTAGGGTTAGGGTTAGGGTTAGGGTTAGGGTTAGGGTTAGGGTTAGCGTTAGGGTTAGGGTTAGGGTTAGGGTTATATCACTTTTCAGTTTTCCTGTTATAATAATTGAACAGGCGACACATATGTGAATTAGTTTACAAAGTTGTGCTTTGCGTTTCTGTTCTTTCAATGGAAACTTGTTTCTGTGCCATACAGCGCGAGATAACACTTTTCAGTTTTCCTGTATTCCTAATTGAGCGAGCAACACACAGGTGATTCTGTTTAAAAGTAGTGCTTTGCTTTTCTGTTCTTTCATTGGGAACTTGTTCTTGTGCTGTACAGTGAGATATATTACTGTTCAGTTTTCCTGTATTCCTAATGGAGCGAGCGACACACATGTGATTTAATTTACAAATTAGTGATTTTCTTTTTTGTTCTTTCATTTGAAACTTGTTCCTGTGCTGTACAATGTGATATATCACTTTTCAGTTTTCCTGTTATAATAATTGAACAGGCGACACGTATGTGAATTAGTTTACAAAGTTGTGCTTTGCGTTTCTGTTCTTTCGATGGAAACATGTTCCTGTGCTGTACAGTGTGTTATATCACTTTTCAGTTTTCCTCTCATAATAATTGAACAGGCGACACGTATGTGAATTAGTTTACAAAGTTGTGCTTTGCGTTTCTGTTCTTTCTTTGGAAACTTGTTTCTGTGCCATACAGTGTGAGATAACACTTTCCGGTTTCCCTGTATTCCTAATTGAGTGAGCGACACACTTGTGATTTAGTTTACAAAGTAGTGCTTTGGGTTTCTGTTCTTCTTGGAAACTTGTTTCTGTGCTGTACAGTGTGATATATCACTTTTCAGTTTTCCTGTTGTAATAATTGAACGGGCGACACGTATGTGATTTAGTTTACAAAGTTGTGCTTCTTTTCTGTTCTTTCAATGAAAACATATTCCTGTGCTGTACAGTGTGTTATATCACTTTTCAGTTTTCCTCTTATAATAATTGAACCCGCGACACGTATGTGAATTAGTTTACAAAGTTGTGCTTTCCTTTTCTGTTCTTTCGATGGAAACTAGTTTCTGTGCCGTACAGTGCGATATAACACTTTTCGGTTTTCCTGTATTCCTAATTGAGCGAGTGACACACATGAGATTCAGTTTACAAAGTAGTGCTTTTCATTTACATTCTTTCGTTGGAAACTCGTCCCTGTTAGGAAACTTGTTCCTGTTAGGAACAATTTAGGTTTAGGGTTAGGGTTAGGGTTAGGGTTAGGGTTAGGGTTAGTGTTAGCGTTAGGGTTAGGGTTAGGGTTAGGGTTATATCACTTTTCAGTTTTCCTGTTATAATAATTGAACAGGCGACACATATGTGAATTAGTTTACAAAGTTGTGCTTTGCGTTTCTGTTCTTTCAATGGAAACTTGTTTCTGTGCCATACAGTGCGAGATAACACTTTTCAGTTTTTCTGTATTCCTAATTGAGCGAGCGACACACAGGTGATTCTGTTTAAAAGTAGTGCTTTGCTTTTCTGTTCTTTCGTTGGAAACTTGTTCTTGTGCTGTACAGTGAGATATATTACTTTTCAGTTTTCCTGTATTCCTAATGAAGCGAGCGACACACATTTGATTTAGTTTACAAATAGGTGATTTTCTTTTTTGTTCTTTCATTTGAAACTTGTTCCTGTGCTGTACAATGTGATATATCACTTTTCAGTTTTCCTGTTACAATAATTGAACAGGCGACACGTATGTGAATTAGTTCACAAAGTACTGCTTTGCCTTTCTGTTCTTTCGATGGAAACATGTTCCTGTGCTGTACAGTGTGTTATATCACTTTTCAGTTTTCCTCTTATAATAATTGAACAGGCGACACGTATGTGAATTAGTTTACAAAGTTGTGCTTTGCGTTTCTGTTCTTTTGATGAAAACATGTTCCTGTGCTGTACAGTGTGTTATATCACTTTTCAGTTTTCCTCTTATAATAATTAAACAGGCGACACGTGTGTCATTTAGTTTACAAAGTTGTGCTTTCCGTTTCTGTTCTTTCTTTGGAAACTTGTTTCTGTGCCATACAGTGTGAGATAACAATTTCCGGTTTCCCTGTATTCCTAATTGAGTGAGCGACACACTTGTGATTTAGTTTACAAAGTAGTGCTTTGGGTTTCTGTTCTTCTTGGAAACTTGTTTCTGTGCTGTACAGTGTGATATATCACTTTTCAGTTTTCCTGTTGTAATAATTGAACGGGCGACATGTATGTGATTTAGTTTACAAAGTTGTGCTTTGCTTTTCTGTTCTTTCGATGGTAACTAGTTTCTGTGCCGTAAAGTGCGATATAACACTTTTCGGTATTCCTGTATTCCTAATTGAGCGAGTGACACACATGTGATTCAGTTTACAAAGTAGTGCTTTTCATTTACGTTCTTTCCTTGGAAACTTGTTCCTGTTAGGAACAAGTTAGAGTTAGGGTTAGAGTTAGGGTTAGGGTTAGGGTTAGGGTTAGGGTTAGGGTTAAGGTTAGGGTTAGGGCTGGGTAAGGGATAGGGTTAGCGTTAGGGTTAGGGTTAGGGTTAGGGTTAGGTTTAGGGGTTAGGGTTAGGGTTAGGGTTAGGGTTAGGGTTAGGGCCTTTGGGTTAGGGTTAGGGTTAGGGTTAGGGTTAGGGTTAGGGTTAGGGTTACAGGTTAGGGTTAGGGTTAGGGTTAGGGTTAGGGGTTAGAGTTAGGGTTAGGGCCTTAGGGTTAGGGTTAGGGTTAGGGTTAGGGTTAGGGTTAGGGTCTTTGGGTTAGGGTTAGGGTTAGGGTTATATCACTTTTCAGTTTTCCTGTTATAATAATTGAACAGGCGACACGTATGTGAATTAGTTTACAAAGTTTTGCTTTGCGTTTCTGTTCTTTCTTTGGAAACTTGTTTCTGTGCCATACAGTGTGAGATAACAATTTCCGGTTTCCCTGTATTCCTAATTGAGTGAGCGACACACTTGTGATTTAGTTTACAAAGTAGTGCTTTGGGTTTCTGTTCTTCTTGGAAACTTGTTTTTGTGCTGTACAGTGTGATATATCACTTTTCAGTTTTCCTGTTGTAATAATTGAACGGGCGAAATGTATGTGATTTAGTTTACAAAGTTTTGCTTCGCTTTTCTGTTCTTTCGATGGTAACTAGTTTCTGTGCCGTAAAGTGCGATATAACACTTTTCGGTATTCCTGTATTCCTAATTGAGCGAGTGACACACATGTGATTCAGTTTACAAAGTAGTGCTTTTCATTTACGTTCTTTCCTTGGAAACTTGTTCCTGTTAGGAACAAGTTAGAGTTAGGGTTAGAGTTAGGGTTAGGGTTAGGGTTAGGGTTAGGGTTAAGGTTAAGGTTAGGGCTGGGTAAGGGATAGGGTTAGCGTTAGGGTTAGGGTTAGGGTTAGGGTTAGGGTTAGGTTTAGGTGTTAGGGTTAGGGTTAGGGTTAGGGTTAGGGTTAGGGTTAGGGTTAGTATTAGGGTTAGGGTTAGGGTTATATCACTTTTCAGTTTTCCTGTTATAATAATTGAACAGGCGACACATATGTGAATTAGTTTACAAAGTTGTGCTTTGCGTTTCTGTTCTTTCAATGGAAACTTGTTTCTGGGCCGTACAGTGCGAGATAACACTTTTCAGTTTTCCTGTATTCCTAATTGAGCGAGCAACACACAGGTGATTCTGTTTAAAAGTAGTGCTTTGCTTTTCTGTTCTTTCGTTGGATTCTTGTTCTTGTGCTGTACAGTGAGATATATTACTGTTCAGTTTTCCTGTATTCCTAATGGAGCGAGCGACATACATGTGATTTAGTTTACAAATTACTGATTTTCTTTTTTGTTCTTTCATTTGAAACTTGTTCCTGTGCTGTACAATGTGATATATCACTTTTCAGTTTTCCTGTTATAATAATTGAACAGGCGACACGTATGTGAATTAGTTTACAAAGTTGTGCTTTGCGTTTCTGTTCTTTCGATGGAAACATGTTCCTGTGCTGTACAGTGTGTTATATCACTTTTCAGTTTTCCTCTTATAATAATTGAACAGGCGACACGTATGTGAATTAGTTTACAAAGTTGTGCTTTGCGTTTCTGTTCTTTCTTTGGAAACTTGTTTCTGTGCCATACATTGTGAGATAACACTTTCCGGTTTCCCTGTATTCCTAATTGAGTGAGCGACACACTTGTGATTTAGTTTACAAAGTAGTGCTTTGGGTTTCTGTTCTTCTTGGAAACTTGTTTCTGTGCTGTACAGTGTGATATATCACTTTTCAGTTTTCCTGTTGTAATAATTGAACGGGCGACACGTATGCGATTTAGTTTACAAAGTTGTGCTTTGCTTTTCTGTTCTTTCGATGAAAACATATTCCTGTGCTGTACAGTGTGTTATATCACTTTTCAGTTTTCCTCTTATAATAATTGAACAGGCGACACGTATGTGAATTAGTTTACAAGGTTGTGCTTTGCTTTTCTGTTCTTTCGATGGAAACTAGTTTCTGTGCCGTACAGTGCGAGATAACACTTTTCGGTTTTCCTGTATTCCTAATTGAGCGAGTGACACACATGTGATTCAGTTTACAAAGTAGTGCTTTTCATTTACATTCTTTCGTTGGAAACTTGTCCCTGTTAGGAAACTTGTTCCTGTTAGGAACAAGTTAGGGTTAGGGTTAGGGTTAGGGTTAGGGTTAGAGTTAGGGTTAGGGTTAGGGTTAGGGTTAGGGTTAGGGTTACAGGTTAGGGTTAGGGTTAGGGTTAGGGTTAGGGTTTAGGGTTAGGGTTAGGGCCTTAGGGTTAGGGTTAGGGTTAGGGTTATATCACTTTTCAGTTTTCCTGTTATAATAATTGAACAGGCGACACATATGTGAATTAGTTTACAAAGTTGTGCTTTGCGTTTCTGTTCTTTCAATGGAAACTTGTTTCTGTGCCATACAGTGCGAGATAACACTTTTCAGTTTTTCTGTATTCCTAATTGAGCGAGCGACACACAGGTGATTCTGTTTAAAAGTAGTGCTTTGCTTTTCTGTTCTTTCGTTGGAAACTTGTTCTTGTGCTGTACAGTGAGATATATTACTTTTCAGTTTTCCTGTATTCCTAATGAAGCGAGCGACACACATTTGATTTAGTTTACAAATAGGTGATTTTCTTTTTTGTTCTTTCATTTGAAAGTTGTTCCTGTGCTGTACAATGTGATATATCACTTTTCAGTTTTCCTGTTACAATAATTGAACAGGCGACACGTATGTGAATTAGTTCACAAAGTACTGCTTTGCCTTTCTGTTCTTTCGATGGAAACATGTTCCTGTGCTGTACAGTGTGTTATATCACTTTTCAGTTTTCCTCTTATAATAATTGAACAGGCGACACGTATGTGAATTAGTTTACAAAGTTGTGCTTTGCGTTTCTGTTCTTTTGATGAAAACATGTTCCTGTGCTGTACAGTGTGTTATATCACTTTTCAGTTTTCCTCTTATAATAATTAAACAGGCGACACGTGTGTCATTTAGTTTACAAAGTTGTGCTTTCCGTTTCTGTTCTTTCTTTGGAAACTTGTTTCTGTGCCATACAGTGTGAGATAACACTTTCCGGTTTCCCTGTATTCCTAATTGAGTGAGCGACACACTTGTGATTTACTTTACAAAGTAGTGCTTTGGGTTTCTGTTCTTCTTGGAAACTTGTTTCTGTGCTGTACAGTGTGATATATCACTTTTCAGTTTTCCTGTTGTAACAATTGAACGGGCGACATGTATGTGATTTAGTTTACAAAGTTGTGCTTTGCTTTTCTGTTCTTTCGATGGTAACTAGTTTCTGTGCCGTAAAGTGCGATATAACACTTTTCGGTATTCCTGTATTCCTAATTGAGCGAGTGACACACATGTGATTCAGTTTACAAAGTAGTGCTTTTCATTTACGTTCTTTCCTTGGAAACTTGTTCCTGTTAGGAACAAGTTAGAGTTAGGGTTAGAGTTAGGGTTAGGGTTAGGGTTAGGGTTAGGGTTAGGGCTGGGTAAGGGATAGGGTTAGCGTTAGGGTTAGGGTTAGGGTTAGGGTTAGGGTTAGGGGTTAGGGTTAGGGTTAGGGTTAGGGTTAGGGCCTTTGGGTTAGGGTTAGGGTTAGGGTTATATCACTTTTCAGTTTTCCTGTTATAATAATTGAACAGGCGACACATATGTGAATTAGTTTACAAAGTTGTGCTTTGCGTTTCTGTTCTTTCAATGGAAACTTGTTTCTGGGCCGTACAGTGCGAGATAACACTTTTCAGTTTTCCTGTATTCCTAATTGAGCGAGCAACACACAGGTGATTCTGTTTAAAAGTAGTGCTTTGCTTTTCTGTTCTTTCGTTGGAAACTTGTTCTTGTGCTGTACAGTGAGATATATTACTGTTCAGTTTTCCTGTATTCCTAATGGAGCGAGCGACATACATGTGATTTAGTTTACAAATTACTGATTTTCTTGTTTGTTCTTTCATTTGAAACTTGTTCCTGTGCTGTACAATGTGATATATCACTTTTAAGTTTTCCTGTTACAATAATTGAACAGGCGACACGTATGTGAATTAGTTTACAAAGTTGTGCTTTGCGTTTCTGTTCTTTCGATGGAAACATGTTCCTGTGCTGTACAGTGTGTTATATCACTTTTCAGTTTTCCTCTTATAATAATTGAACAGGCGACACGTATGTGAATTAGTTTACAACGTTGTGCTTTGCGTTTCTGTTCTTTTGATGAAAACATGTTCCTGTGCTGTACAGTGTGTTATATCACTTTTCAGTTTTCCTCTTATAATAATTAAACAGGCGACACGTGTGTCATTTAGTTTACAAAGTTGTGCTTTCCGTTTCTGTTCTTTCTTTGGAAATTTGTTTCTGTGCCATACAGTGTGAGATAACACTTTCCGGTTTCCCTGTATTCCTAATTGAGTGAGCGACACACTTGTGATTTAGTTTACAAAGTAGTGCTTTGGGTTTCTGTTCTTCTTGGAAACTTGTTTCTGTGCTGTACAGTGTTATATATCACTTTTCAGTTTTCCTGTTGTAATAATTGAACGGGCGACACGTATGTGATTTAGTTTACAAAGTTGTGCTTCTTTTCTGTTCTTTTGATGAAAACATATTCCTGTGCTGTACAGTGTGATATATCACTTTTCAGTTTTCCTGTTGTAATAATTGAACGGGCGACACGTATGTGATTTAGTTTACAAAGTTGTGCTTCTTTTCTGTTCTTTTGATGAAAACATATTCCTGTGCTGTACAGTGTGTTATATCACTTTTCAGTTTTCCTCTTATAATAATTGAACAGGCGACACGTATGTGAATTAGTTTACAAAGTTGTGCTTTGCTTTTCTGTTCTTTCGATGGAAACTAGTTTCTGTGCCGTACAGTGCGAGATAACACTTTTCGGTTTTCCTGTATTCCTAATTGAGCGAGTGACACACATGTGATTCAGTTTACAAAGTAGTGTTTTCATTTACATTCTTTCATTGGAAACTTGTCCCTGTTAGGAAACTTGTTCCTGTTAGGAACAAGTTAGGGTTAGGGTTAGGGTTAGCGTTAGGGTTAGGGTTAGGGTTAGGGTTATATCACTTTTCAGTTTTCCTGTTATAATAATTGAACAGGCGACACGTATGTGAATTAGTTTACAAAGTTGTGCTTTGCGTTTCTGTTCTTTCAATGGAAACTTGTTTCTGTGCCGTACAGTGCGAGATAACACTTTTCAGTTTTTCTGTATTCCTAATTGAGCGAGCGACACACAGGTGATTCTGTTTAAAAGTAGTGCTTTGCTTTTCTGTTCTTTCGTTGGAAACTTGTTCTTGTGCTGTACAGTGAGATATATTACTTTTCAGTTTTCCTGTATTCCTAATGAAGCGAGCGACACACATTTGATTTAGTTTACAAATAGGTGATTTTCTTTTTTGTTCTTTCATTTGAAACTTGTTCCTGTGCTGTACAATGTGATATATCACTTTTCAGTTTTCCTGTTACAATAATTGAACAGGCGACACGTATGTGAATTAGTTTACAAAGTTCTGCTTTGCCTTTCTGTTCTTTCGATGAAAACATGTTCCTGTGCTGTACAGTGTGTTATATCACTTTTCAGTTTTCCTCTTATAATAATTGAACAGGCGACACGTATGTGAATTAGTTTACAAAGTTGTGCTTTGCGTTTCTGTTCTTTCTTTGGAAACTTGTTTCTGTGCCATACATTGTGAGATAACACTTTCCGGTTTCCCTGTATTCCTAATTGAGTGAGCGACACACTTGTGATTTAGTTTACAAAGTAGTGCTTTGGGTTTCTGTTCTTCTTGGAAACTTGTTTCTGTGCTGTACAGTGTGATATATCACTTTTCAGTTTTCCTGTTGTAATAATTGAACGGGCGACACGTATGCGATTTAGTTTACAAAGTTGTGCTTTGCTTTTCTGTTCTTTCGATGAAAACATATTCCTGTGCTGTACAGTGTGTTATATCACTTTTCAGTTTTCCTCTTATAATAATTGAACAGGCGACACGTATGTGAATTAGTTTACAAGGTTGTGCTTTGCTTTTCTGTTCTTTCGATGGAAACTAGTTTCTGTGCCGTACAGTGCGAGATAACACTTTTCGGTATTCCTGTATTCCTAATTGAGCGAGTGACACACATGTGATTCAGTTTACAAAGTAGTGCTTTTCATTTACATTCTTTCGTTGGAAACTTGTCCCTGTTAGGAAACTTGTTTCTGTTAGGAACAAGTTAGGGTTAGGGTTAGGGTTAGGGTTAGCGTTAGGGTTAGGGTTAGGGTTAGGGTTAGGGTTAGGGTTAGGGTTACAGGTTAGGGTTAGGGTTAGGGTTAGGGTTAGGGGTTAGGTTTAGGGTTAGGGCCTTAGGGTTAGGGTTAGGGTTAGGGTTAGGGTTAGGTTTAGCGTTAGGGTTAGGGTTAGGGTTAGGGTTATATCACTTTTCAGTTTTCCTGTTATAATAATTGAACAGGCGACACGTATGTGAATTAGTTTACAAAGTTGTGCTTTGCGTTTCTGTTCTTTCAATGGAAACTTGTTTCTGTGCCGTACAGTGCGAGATAACACTTTTCAGTTTTTCTGTATTCCTAATTGAGCGAGCGACACACAGGTGATTCTGTTTAAAAGTAGTGCTTTGCTTTTCTGTTCTTTCGTTGGAAACTTGTTCTTGTGCTGTACAGTGAGATATATTACTGTTCAGTTTTCCTGTATTCCTAATGGAGCGAGTGACACACATGTGATTTAGTTTACAAATTAGTGATTTTCTTTTTTGTTCTTTCATTTGAAACTTGTTCCTGTGCTGTACAATGTGATATATCACTTTTCAGTTTTCCTGTTATAATAATTGAACAGGCGACACGTATGTGAATTAGTTTACAAAGTTGTGCTTTGCGTTTCTGTTCTTTCGATGGAAACATGTTCCTGTGCTGTACAGTGTGTTATATCACTTTTCAGTTTTCCTCTTATAATAATTGAACAGGCGACACGTATGTGAATTAGTTTACAAAGTTGTGCTTTGCGTTTCTGTTCTTTCTTTGGAAACTTGTTTCTGTGCCGTACAGTTTGAGATAACACTTTTCAGTTTTCCTGTATTCCTAATTGAGCGAGCAACACACAGGTGATTCTGTTTAAAAGTAGTGCTTTGCTTTTCTGTTCTTTCGTTGGAAACTTGTTCTTGTGCTGTACAGTGAGATATATTACTTTTCAGTTTTCCTGTATTCCTAATGAAGCGAGCGACACACATTTGATTTAGTTTACAAATAGGTGATTTTCTTTTTTGTTCTTTCATTTGAAACTTGTTCCTGTGCTGTACAATGTGATATATCACTTTTCAGTTTTCCTGTTACAATAATTGAACAGGCGACACGTATGTGAATTAGTTTACAAAGTTCTGCTTTGCCTTTCTGTTCTTTCGATGAAAACATGTTCCTGTGCTGTACAGTGTGTTATATCACTTTTCAGTTTTCCTCTTATAATAATTGAACAGGCGACACGTATGTGAATTAGTTTACAAAGTTGTGCTTTGCGTTTCTGTTCTTTCTTTGGAAACTTGTTTCTGTGCCATACATTGTGAGATAACACTTTCCGGTTTCCCTGTATTCCTAATTGAGTGAGCGACACACTTGTGATTTAGTTTACAAAGTAGTGCTTTGGGTTTCTGTTCTTCTTGGAAACTTGTTTCTGTGCTGTACAGTGTGATATATCACTTTTCAGTTTTCCTGTTGTAATAATTGAACGGGCGACACGTATGCGATTTAGTTTACAAAGTTGTGCTTTGCTTTTCTGTTCTTTCGATGAAAACATATTCCTGTGCTGTACAGTGTGTTATATCACTTTTCAGTTTTCCTCTTATAATAATTGAACAGGCGACACGTATGTGAATTAGTTTACAAGGTTGTGCTTTGCTTTTCTGTTCTTTCGATGGAAACTAGTTTCTGTGCCATACAGTGCGAGATAACACTTTTCGGTATTCCTGTATTCCTAATTGAGCGAGTGACACACATGTGATTCAGTTTACAAAGTAGTGCTTTTCATTTACGTTCTTTCCTTGGAAACTTGTTCCTGTTAGGAACAAGTTAGAGTTAGGGTTAGAGTTAGGGTTAGGGTTAGGGTTAGGGTTAGGGTTAGGGTTAGGGCTGGGTAAGGGATAGGGTTAGCGTTAGGGTTAGGGTTAGGGTTAGGGTTAGGGTTAGGGTTAGGGGTTAGGGTGAGGGTTAGGGTTAGGGTTAGGGCCTTTGGGTTAGGGTTAGGGTTAGGGTTATATCACTTTTCAGTTTTCCTGTTATAATAATTGAACAGGCGACACATATGTGAATTAGTTTACAAAGTTGTGCTTTGCGTTTCTGTTCTTTCAATGGAAACTTGTTTCTGTGCCGTACAGTTTGAGATAACACTTTTCAGTTTTCCTGTATTCCTAATTGAGCGAGCAACACACAGGTGATTCTGTTTAAAAGTAGTGCTTTGCTTTTCTTTTCTATCGTTGGAAACTTGTTCTTGTGCTGTACAGTGAGTTATATTACTGTTCAGTTTTCCTGTATTCCTAATGGAGCGAGCGACACACATGTGATTTAGTTTACAAATTAGTGATTTTCTTTTTTGTTCTTTCATTTGAAACTTGTTCCTGTGCTGTACAATGTGATATATCACTTTTCAGTTTTCCTGTTATAATAATTGAACAGGCGACACGTATGTGAATTAGTTTACAAAGTTGTGCTTTGCGTTTCTGTTCTTTCGATGGAAACATGTTCCTGTCCTGTACAGTGTGTTATATCACTTTTCAGTTTTCCTCTTATAATAATTGAACAGGCGACACGTATGTGAATTAGTTTACAAAGTAGTGCTTTGCGTTTCTGTTCTTTTGATGAAAACATGTTCCTGTGCTGTACAGTGTGTTATATCACTTTTCAGTTTTCCTCTTATAATAATTAAACAGGCGACACGTGTGTCATTTAGTTTACAAAGTTGTGCTTTCCGTTTCTGTTCTTTCTTTGGAAACATGTTTCTGTGCCATACAGTGTGAGATAACACTTTCCGGTTTCCCTGTATTCCTAATTGAGTGAGCGACACACTTGTGATTTAGTTTACAAAGTAGTGCTTTGGGTTTCTGTTCTTCTTGGAAACTTGTTTCTGTGCTGTACAGTGTGATATATCACTTTTCAGTTTTCCTGTTGTAATAATTGAACGGGCGACACGTATGTGATTTAGTTTACAAAGTTGTGCTTCTTTTCTGTTCTTTTGATGAAAACATATTCCTGTGCTGTACAGTGTGTTATATCACTTTTCAGTTTTCCTCTTATAATAATTGAACTGGCGACACGTATGTGAATTAGTTTACAAAGTTGTGTTTTGCTTTTCTGTTCTTTCGATGGAAACTAGTTTCTGTGCCGTACAGTGCGAGATAACACTTTTCGGTTTTCCTGTATTCCTAATTGAGCGAGTGACACACATGTGATTCAGTTTACAAAGTAGTGTTTTCATTTACATTCTTTCGTTGGAAACTTGTCCCTGTTAGGAAACTTGTTCCTGTTAGGAACAAGTTAGGGTTAGGGTTAGGGTTAGGGTTAGTGTTAGCGTTAGGGTTAGGGTTAGGGTTAGGGTTATATCACTTTTCAGTTTTCCTGTTATAATAATTGAACAGGCGACACATATGTGAATTAGTTTACAAAGTTGTGCTTTGCGTTTCTGTTCTTTCAATGGAAACTTGTTTCTGGGCCGTACAGTGCGAGATAACACTTTTCGGTTTTCCTGTATTCCTAATTGAGCGAGCAACACACAGGTGATTCTGTTTAAAAGTTGTGCTTTGCGTTTCTGTTCTTTCGATGGAAACATGTTCCTGTGCTGTACAGTGTGTTATATCACTTTTCAGTTTTCCTCTTATAATAATTAAACAGGCGACACATGTGTCATTTAGTTTACAAAGTTGTGCTTTCCGTTTCTGTTCTTTCTTTGGAAACTTGTTTCTGTGCCATACAGTGTGAGATAACACTTTCCGGTTTCCCTGTATTCCTAATTGAGTGAGCGACACACTTGTGATTTAGTTTACAAAGTAGTGCTTTGGGTTTCTGTTCTTCTTGGAAACTTGTTTCTGTGCTGTACAGTGTGATATATCACTTTTCAGTTTTCCTGTTGTAATAATTGAACGGGCGACATGTATGTGATTTAGTTTACAAAGTTGTGCTTTGCTTTTCTGTTCTTTCGATGGTAACTAGTTTCTGTGCCGTAAAGTGCGATATAACACTTTTCGGTATTCCTGTATTCCTAATTGAGCGAGTGACACACATGTGATTCAGTTTACAAAGTAGTGCTTTTCATTTACGTTCTTTCCTTGGAAACTTGTTCCTGTTAGGAACAAGTTAGAGTTAGGGTTAGAGTTAGGGTTAGGGTTAGGGTTAGGGTTAGGGTTAGGGTTAGGGTTAGGGCTGGGTAAGGGATAGGGTTAGCGTTAGGGTTAGGGTTAGGGTTAGGGTTAGGGTTAGGGTTAGGGGTTAGGGTTAGGGTTAGGGTTAGGGTTAGGGTTAGGGCCTTTGGGTTAGGGTTAGGGTTAGGGTTATATCACTTTTCAGTTTTCCTGTTATAATAATTGAACAGGCGACACATATGTGAATTAGTTTACAAAGTTGTGCTTTGCGATTCTGTTCTTTCAATGGAAACTTGTTTCTGTGCCGTACAGTTTGAGATAACACTTTTCAGTTTTCCTGTATTCCTAATTGAGCGAGCAACACACAGGTGATTGTGTTTAAAAGTAGTGCTTTGCTTTTCTGTTCTATCGTTGGAAACTTGTTCTTGTGCTGTACAGTGAGATATATTACTGTTCAGTTTTCCTGTATTCCTAATGGAGCGAGCGACACACATGTGATTTAGTTTACAAATTAGTGATTTTCTTTTTTGTTCTTTCATTTGAAACTTGTTCCTGTGCTGTACAATGTGATATATCACTTTTCAGTTTTCCTGTTATAATAATTGAACAGGCGACACGTATGTGAATTAGTTTACAAAGTTGTGCTTTGCGTTTCTGTTCTTTCGATGGAAACATGTTCCTGTGCTGTACAGTGTGTTATATCACTTTTCAGTTTTCCTCTTATAATAATTGAACAGGCGACACGTATGTGAATTAGTTTACAAAGTTGTGCTTTGCGTTTCTGTTCTTTCTTTGGAAACTTTTTTCTGTGCCATACATTGTGAGATAACACTTTCCGGTTTCCCTGTATTCCTAATTGAGTGAGCGACACACTTGTGATTTAGTTTACAAAGTAGTGCTTTGGGTTTCTGTTCTTCTTGGAAACTTGTTTCTGTGCTGTACAGTGTGATATATCACTTTTCAGTTTTCCTGTTGTAATAATTGAACGGGCGACACGTATGCGATTTAGTTTACAAAGTTGTGCTTTGCTTTTCTGTTCTTTCGATGAAAACATATTCCTGTGCTGTACAGTGTGTTATATCACTTTTCAGTTTTCCTCTTATAATAATTGAAGAGGCGACACGTATGTGAATTAGTTTACAAGGTTGTGCTTTGCTTTTCTGTTCTTTCGATGGAAACTAGTTTCTGTGCTGTACAGTGCGAGATAACACTTTTCGGTTTTCCTGTATTCCTAATTGAGCGAGTGACACACATGTGATTCAGTTTACAAAGTAGTGCTTTTCATTTACATTCTTTCGTTGGAAACTTGTCCCTGTTAGGAAACTTGTTTCTGTTAGGAACAAGTTAGGGTTAGGGTTAGGGTTAGGGTTAGGGTTAGCGTTAGGGTTAGGGTTAGGGTTAGGGTTAGGGTTAGGGTTAGGGTTACAGGTTAGGGTTAGGGTTAGGGTTAGGGTTAGGGGTTAGGGTTAGGGTTAGGGCCTTAGGGTTAGGGTTAGGGTTAGGGTTATATCACTTTTCAGTTTTCCTGTTATAATAATTGAACAGGCGACACATATGTGAATTAGTTTACAAAGTTGTGCTTTGCGTTTCTGTTCTTTCAATGGAAACTTGTTTCTGTGCCTTACAGTGCGAGATAACACTTTTCAGTTTTCCTGTATTCCTAATTGAGCGAGCAACACACAGGTGATTCTGTTTAAAAGTAGTGCTTTGCTTTTCTGTTCTATCGTTGGAAACTTGTTCTTGTGCTGTACAGTGAGATATATTACTGTTCAGTTTTCCTGTATTCCTAATGGAGCGAGCGACACACATGTGATTTAGTTTACAAATTAGTGATTTTCTTTTTTGTTCTTTCATTTGAAACTTGTTCCTGTGCTGTACAATGTGATATATCACTTTTCAGTTTTCCAGTTATAATAATTGAACAGGCGACACGTATGTGAATTAGTTTACAAAGTTGTGCTTTGCGTTTCTGTTCTTTCGATGGAAACATGTTCCTGTGCTGTACAGTGTGTTATATCACTTTTCAGTTTTCCTCTTATAATAATTGAAGAGGCGACACGTATGTGAATTAGTTTACAAAGTTGTGCTTTGCGTTTCTGTTCTTTCTTTGGAAACTTGTTTCTGTGCCATACATTGTGAGATAACACTTTCCGGTTTCCCTGTATTCCTAATTGAGTGAGCGACACACTTGTGATTTAGTTTACAAAGTAGTGCTTTGGGTTTCTGTTCTTCTTGGAAACTTGTTTCTGTGCTGTACAGTGTGATATATCACTTTTCAGTTTTCCTGTTGTAATAATTGAACGGGCGACACGTATGCGATTTAGTTTACAAAGTTGTGCTTTGCTTTTCTGTTCTTTCGATGAAAACATATTCCTGTGCTGTACAGTGTGTTATATCACTTTTCAGTTTTCCTCTTATAATAATTGAACAGGCGACACGTATGTGAATTAGTTTACAAGGTTGTGCTTTGCTTTTCTGTTCTTTCGATGGAAACTAGTTTCTGTGCCGTACAGTGCGAGATAACACTTTTCGGTTTTCCTGTATTCCTAATTGAGCGAGTGACACACATGTGATTCAGTTTACAAAGTAGTGCTTTTCATTTACATTCTTTCGTTGGAAACTTGTCCCTGTTAGGAAACTTGTTTCTGTTAGGAACAAGTTAGGGTTAGGTTTAGGGTTAGGGTTAGGGTTAGCGTTAGGGTTAGGGTTAGGGTTAGGGTTAGGGTTAGGGTTAGGGTTAGGGTTACAGGTTAGGGTTAGGGTTAGGGTTAGGGTTAGGGGTTAGGGTTAGGGTTAGGGCCTTAGGGTTAGGGTTAGGGTTAGGGCCTTAGGGTTAGGGTTAGGGTTAGGGTTATATCACTTTTCAGTTTTCCTGTTATAATAATTGAACAGGCGACACATATGTGAATTAGTTTACAAAGTTGTGCTTTGCGTTTCTGTTCTTTCAATGGAAACTTGTTTCTGTGCCTTACAGTGCGAGATAACACTTTTCAGTTTTTCTGTATTCCTAATTGAGCGAGCGACACACAGGTGATTCTGTTTAAAAGTAGTGCTTTGCTTTTCTGTTCTTTCGTTGGAAACTTGTTTCTGTGCTGTACAGTGAGATATATTACTTTTCAGTTTTCCTGTATTCCTAATGAAGCGAGCGACACACATTTGATTTAGTTTACAAATAGGTGATTTTCTTTTTTGTTCTTTCATTTGAAACTTGTTCCTGTGCTGTACAATGTGATATATCACTTTTCAGTTTTCCTGTTACAATAATTGAACAGGCGACACGTATGTGAATTAGTTTACAAAGTTGTGCTTTGCGTTTCTGTTCTTTCGATGGAAACATGTTCCTGTGCTGTACAGTGTGTTATATCACTTTTCAGTTTTCCTCTTATAATAATTGAACAGGCGACACGTATGTGAATTAGTTTACAAAGTTGTGCTTTGCGTTTCTGTTCTTTTGATGAAAACATGTTCCTGTGCTGTACAGTGTGTTATATCACTTTTCAGTTTTCCTCTTATAATAATTAAACAGGCGACACGTGTGTCATTTAGTTTACAAAGTTGTGCTTTCCGTTTCTGTTCTTTCTTTGGAAACTTGTTTCTGTGCCATACAGTGTGAGATAACACTTTCCGGTTTCCCTGTATTCCTAATTGAGTGAGCGACACACTTGTGATTTAGTTTACAAAGTAGTGCTTTGGGTTTCTGTTCTTCTTGGAAACTTGTTTCTGTGCTGTACAGTGTTATATATCACTTTTCAGTTTTCCTGTTGTAATAATTGAACGGGCGACATGTATGTGATTTAGTTTACAAAGTTGTGCTTCTTTTCTGTTCTTTTGATGAAAACATATTCTTGTGCTGTACAGTGTGTTATATCACTTTTCAGTTTTCCTCTTATAATAATTGAACAGGCGACACGTATGTGAATTAGTTTACAAAGTTGTGCTTTGCTTTTCTGTTCTTTCGATGGAAACTAGTTTCTGTGCCGTACAGTGCGAGATAACACTTTTCGGTTTTCCTGTATTCCTAATTGAGCGAGTGACACACATGTGATTCAGTTTACAAAGTAGTGTTTTCATTTACATTCTTTCGTTGGAAACTTGTCCCTGTTAGGAAACTTGTTCCTGTTAGGAACAAGTTAGGGTTAGGGTTAGGGTTAGGGTTAGGGTTAGGGTTAGGGTTAGGGTTATATCACTTTTCAGTTTTCCTGTTATAATAATTGAACAGGCGACACATATGTGAATTAGTTTACAAAGTTGTGCTTTGCGTTGCTGTTCTTTCAATGGAAACTTGTTTCTGTGCCGTACAGTGCGAGATAACACTTTTCAGTTTTTCTGTATTCCTAATTGAGCGAGCGACACACAGGTGATTCTGTTTAAAAGTAGTGCTTTGCTTTTCTGTTCTTTCGTTGGAAACTTGTTCTTGTGCTGTACAGTGAGATATATTACTTTTCAGTTTTCCTGTATTCCTAATGAAGCGAGCGACACACATTTGATTTAGTTTACAAATAGGTGATTTTCTTTTTTGTTCTTTCATTTGAAACTTGTTCCTGTGCTGTACAATGTGATATATCACTTTTCAGTTTTCCTGTTACAATAATTGAACAGGCGACACGTATGTGAATTAGTTTACAAAGTTGGGCTTTGCGTTTCTGTTCTTTCGATGGAAACATGTTCCTGTGCTGTACAGTGTGTTATATCACTTTTCAGTTTTCCTCTTATAATAATTGAACAGGCGACACGTATGTGAATTAGTTTACAAAGTTGTGCTTTGCGTTTCTGTTCTTTCTTTGGAAACTTGTTTCTGTGCCATACATTGTGAGATAACACTTTCCGGTTTCCCTGTATTCCTAATTGAGTGAGCGACACACTTGTGATTTAGTTTACAAAGTAGTGCTTTGGGTTTCTGTTCTTCTTGGAAACTTGTTTCTGTGCTGTACAGTGTGATATATCACTTTTCAGTTTTCCTGTTGTAATAATTGAACGGGCGACACGTATGCGATTTAGTTTACAAAGTTGTGCTTTGCTTTTCTGTTCTTTCGATGAAAACATATTCCTGTGCTGTACAGTGTGTTATATCACTTTTCAGTTTTCCTCTTATAATAATTGAACAGGCGACACGTATGTGAATTAGTTTACAAGGTTGTGCTTTGCTTTTCTGTTCTTTCGATGGAAACTAGTTTCTGTGCCGTACAGTGCGAGATAACACTTTTCGGTTTTCCTGTATTCCTAATTGAGCGAGTGACACACATGTGATTCAGTTTACAAAGTAGTGCTTTTCATTTACATTCTTTCGTTGGAAACTTGTCCCTGTTAGGAAACTTGTTCCTGTTAGGAACAAGTTAGGGTTAGGGTTAGGGTTAAGGTTAGGGTTAGGGTTAGGGGTTAGGGTTAGGGTTAGGGCCTTAGGGTTAGGGTTAAGGTTAGGGTTATATCACTTTTCAGTTTTCCTGTTATAATAATTGAACAGGCGACACATATGTGAATTAGTTTACAAAGTTGTGCTTTGCGTTTCTGTTCTTTCAATGGAAACTTGTTTCTGTGCCATAAAGTGCGAGATAACACTTTTCAGTTTTTCTGTATTCCTAATTGAGCGAGCGACACACAGGTGATTCTGTTTAAAAGTAGTGCTTTGCTTTTCTGTTCTTTCGTTGGAAACTTGTTCTTGTGCTGTACAGTGAGATATATTACTTTTCAGTTTTCCTGTATTCCTAATGAAGCGAGCGACACACATTTGATTTAGTTTACAAATAGGTGATTTTCTTTTTTGTTCTTTCATTTGAAACTTGTTCCTGTGCTGTACAATGTGATATATCACTTTTCAGTTTTCCTGTTACAATAATTGAACAGGCGACATGTATGTGAATTAGTTTACAAAGTTGTGCTTTGTGTTTCTGTTCTTTCGATGGAAACATGTTCCTGTGCTGTACAGTGTGTTATATCACTTTTCCGTTTTCCTCTTATAATAATTGAACAGGCGACACGTATGTGAATTAGTTTACAAAGTTGTGCTTTGCGTTTCTGTTCTTTTGATGAAAACATGTTCCTGTGCTGTACAGTTTGTTATATCACTTTTCAGTTTTCCTCTTATAATAATTAAACAGGCGACACGTGTGTCATTTAGTTTACAAAGTTGTGCTTTCCGTTTCTGTTCTTTCTTTGGAAACTTGTTTCTGTGCCATACAGTGTGAGATAACACTTTCCGGTTTCCCTGTATTCCTAATTGAGTGAGCGACACACTTGTGATTTAGTTTACAAAGTAGTGCTTTGGGTTTCTGTTCTTCTTGGAAACTTGTTTCTGTGCTGTACAGTGTGATATATCACTTTTCAGTTTTCCTGTTGTAATAATTGAACGGGCGACACGTATGTGATTTAGTTTACAAAGTTGTGCTTCTTTTCTGTTCTTTCGATGAAAACATATTCCTGTGCTGTACAGTGTGTTATATCACTTTTCAGTTTTACTCTTATAATAATTGAACAGGCGACACGTATGTGAATTAGTTTACAAAGTTGTGCTTTGCTTTTCTGTTCTTTCGATGGAAACTAGTTTCTGTGCCGTACAGTGCGAGATAACACTTTTCGGTTTTCCTGTATTCCTAATTGAGCGAGTGACACACATGTGATTCAGTTTACAAAGTAGTGTTTTCATTTACATTCTTTCGTTGGAAACTTGTCCCTGTTAGGAAACTTGTTCCTGTTAGGAACAAGTTAGGGTTAGGGTTAGGGTTAGGGTTAGGGTTAGGGTTAGGGTTAGCGTTAGGGTTAGGGTTAGGGTTAGGGTTATATCACTTTTCAGTTTTCCTGTTATAATAATTGAACAGGCGACACATATGTGAATTAGTTTACAAAGTTGTGCTTTGCGTTTCTGTTCTTTCAATGGAAACTTGTTTCTGGGCCGTACAGTGCGAGAGAACACTTTTCAGTTTTCCTGTATTCCTAATTGTGCGAGCAACACACAGGTGATTCTGTTTAAAAGTAGTGCTTTGCTTTTCTGTTCTTTCGTTGGAAACTTCTTCTTGTGCTGTTCAGTGAGATATATTACTGTTCAGTTTTCCTGTATTCCTAATGGAGCGAGCGACACACATGTGATTTAGTTTACAAATTAGTGATTTTCTTTTTTGTTCTTTCATTTGAAACTTGTTCCTGTGCTGTACAATGTGATATATCACTTTTCAGTTTTCCTGTTATAATAATTGAACAGGCGACACGTATGTGAATTAGTTTACAAAGTTGTGCTTTGCGTTTCTGTTCTTTCGATGGAAACATGTTCCTGTGCTGTACAGTGTGTTATATCACTTTTCAGTTTTCCTCTTATAATAATTGAACAGGCGACACGTATGTGAATTAGTTTACAAAGTTGTGCTTTGCGTTTCTGTTCTTTCTTTGGAAACTTGTTTCTGTGCCATACATTGTGAGATAACACTTTCCGGTTTCCCTGTATTCCTAATTGAGTGAGCGACACACTTGTGATTTAGTTTACAAAGTAGTGCTTTGGGTTTCTGTTCTTCTTGGAAACTTGTTTCTGTGCTGTACAGTGTGATATATCACTTTTCAGTTTTCCTGTTGTAATAATTGAACGGGCGACACGTATGCGATTTAGTTTACAAAGTTGTGCTTTGCTTTTCTGTTCTTTCGATGAAAACATATTCCTGTGCTGTACAGTGTGTTATATCACTTTTCAGTTTTCCTCTTATAATAATTGAACAGGCGACACGTATGTGAATTAGTTTACAAGGTTGTGCTTTGCTTTTCTGTTCTTTCGATGGAAACTAGTTTCTGTGCCGTACAGTGCGAGATAACACTTTTCGGTTTTCCTGTATTCCTAATTGAGCGAGTGACACACATGTGATTCAGTTTACAAAGTAGTGCTTTTCATTTACATTCTTTCGTTGGAAACTTGTCCCTGTTAGGAAACTTGTTCCTGTTAGGAACAAGTTAGGGTTAGGGTTAGGGTTAAGGTTAGGGTTAGGGTTAGGGTTAGGGTTACAGGTTAGGGTTAGGGTTAGGGTTAGGGTTAGGGGTTAGGGTTAGGGTTAGGGCCTTAGGGTTAGGGTTAAGGTTAGGGTTATATCACTTTTCAGTTTTCCTGTTATAATAATTGAACAGGCGACACATATGTGAATTAGTTTACAAAGTTGTGCTTTGCGTTTCTGTTCTTTCAATGGAAACTTGTTTCTGTGCCATAAAGTGCGAGATAACACTTTTCAGTTTTTCTGTATTCCTAATTGAGCGAGCGACACACAGGTGATTCTGTTTAAAAGTAGTGCTTTGCTTTTCTGTTCTTTCGTTGGAAACTTGTTCTTGTGCTGTACAGTGAGATATATTACTTTTCAGTTTTCCTGTATTCCTAATGAAGCGAGCGACACACATTTGATTTAGTTTACAAATAGGTGATTTTCTTTTTTGTTCTTTCATTTGAAACTTGTTCCTGTGCTGTACAATGTGATATATCACTTTTCAGTTTTCCTGTTACAATAATTGAACAGGCGACATGTATGTGAATTAGTTTACAAAGTTGTGCTTTGTGTTTCTGTTCTTTCGATGGAAACATGTTCCTGTGCTGTACAGTGTGTTATATCACTTTTCCGTTTTCCTCTTATAATAATTGAACAGGCGACACGTATGTGAATTAGTTTACAAAGTTGTGCTTTGCGTTTCTGTTCTTTTGATGAAAACATGTTCCTGTGCTGTACAGTTTGTTATATCACTTTTCAGTTTTCCTCTTATAATAATTAAACAGGCGACACGTGTGTCATTTAGTTTACAAAGTTGTGCTTTCCGTTTCTGTTCTTTCTTTGGAAACTTGTTTCTGTGCCATACAGTGTGAGATAACACTTTCCGGTTTCCCTGTATTCCTAATTGAGTGAGCGACACACTTGTGATTTAGTTTACAAAGTAGTGCTTTGGGTTTCTGTTCTTCTTGGAAACTTGTTTCTGTGCTGTACAGTGTGATATATCACTTTTCAGTTTTCCTGTTGTAATAATTGAACGGGCGACACGTATGTGATTTAGTTTACAAAGTTGTGCTTCTTTTCTGTTCTTTCGATGAAAACATATTCCTGTGCTGTACAGTGTGTTATATCACTTTTCAGTTTTACTCTTATAATAATTGAACAGGCGACACGTATGTGAATTAGTTTACAAAGTTGTGCTTTGCTTTTCTGTTCTTTCGATGGAAACTAGTTTCTGTGCCGTACAGTGCGAGATAACACTTTTCGGTTTTCCTGTATTCCTAATTGAGCGAGTGACACACATGTGATTCAGTTTACAAAGTAGTGTTTTCATTTACATTCTTTCGTTGGAAACTTGTCCCTGTTAGGAAACTTGTTCCTGTTAGGAACAAGTTAGGGTTAGGGTTAGGGTTAGGGTTAGGGTTAGGGTTAGGGTTAGCGTTAGGGTTAGGGTTAGGGTTAGGGTTATATCACTTTTCAGTTTTCCTGTTATAATAATTGAACAGGCGACACATATGTGAATTAGTTTACAAAGTTGTGCTTTGCGTTTCTGTTCTTTCAATGGAAACTTGTTTCTGGGCCGTACAGTGCGAGAGAACACTTTTCAGTTTTCCTGTATTCCTAATTGTGCGAGCAACACACAGGTGATTCTGTTTAAAAGTAGTGCTTTGCTTTTCTGTTCTTTCGTTGGAAACTTCTTCTTGTGCTGTTCAGTGAGATATATTACTGTTCAGTTTTCCTGTATTCCTAATGGAGCGAGCGACACACATGTGATTTAGTTTACAAATTAGTGATTTTCTTTTTTGTTCTTTCATTTGAAACTTGTTCCTGTGCTGTACAATGTGATATATCACTTTTCAGTTTTCCTGTTATAATAATTGAACAGGCGACACGTATGTGAATTAGTTTACAAAGTTGTGCTTTGCGTTTCTGTTCTTTCGATGGAAACATGTTCCTGTGCTGTACAGTGTGTTATATCACTTTTCAGTTTTCCTCTTATAATAATTGAACAGGCGACACGTATGTGAATTAGTTTACAAAGTTGTGCTTTGCGTTTCTGTTCTTTCTTTGGAAACTTGTTTCTGTGCCATACATTGTGAGATAACACTTTCCGGTTTCCCTGTATTCCTAATTGAGTGAGCGACACACTTGTGATTTAGTTTACAAAGTAGTGCTTTGGGTTTCTGTTCTTCTTGGAAACTTGTTTCTGTGCTGTACAGTGTGATATATCACTTTTCAGTTTTCCTGTTGTAATAATTGAACGGGCGACACGTATGCGATTTAGTTTACAAAGTTGTGCTTTGCTTTTCTGTTCTTTCGATGAAAACATATTCCTGTGCTGTACAGTGTGTTATATCACTTTTCAGTTTTCCTCTTATAATAATTGAACAGGCGACACGTATGTGAATTAGTTTACAAGGTTGTGCTTTGCTTTTCTGTTCTTTCGATGGAAACTAGTTTCTGTGCCGTACAGTGCGAGATAACACTTTTCGGTTTTCCTGTATTCCTAATTGAGCGAGTGACACACATGTGATTCAGTTTACAAAGTAGTGCTTTTCATTTACATTCTTTCGTTGGAAACTTGTCCCTGTTAGGAAACTTGTTCCTGTTAGGAACAAGTTAGGGTTAGGGTTAGGGTTAAGGTTAGGGTTAGGGTTAGGGTTAGGGTTACAGGTTAGGGTTAGGGTTAGGGTTAGGGTTAGGGGTTAGGGTTAGGGTTAGGGCCTTAGGGTTAGGGTTAAGGTTAGGGTTATATCACTTTTCAGTTTTCCTGTTATAATAATTGAACAGGCGACACATATGTGAATTAGTTTACAAAGTTGTGCTTTGCGTTTCTGTTCTTTCAATGGAAACTTGTTTCTGTGCCATAAAGTGCGAGATAACACTTTTCAGTTTTTCTGTATTCCTAATTGAGCGAGCGACACACAGGTGATTCTGTTTAAAAGTAGTGCTTTGCTTTTCTGTTCTTTCGTTGGAAACTTGTTCTTGTGCTGTACAGTGAGATATATTACTTTTCAGTTTTCCTGTATTCCTAATGAAGCGAGCGACACACATTTGATTTAGTTTACAAATAGGTGATTTTCTTTTTTGTTCTTTCATTTGAAACTTGTTCCTGTGCTGTACAATGTGATATATCACTTTTCAGTTTTCCTGTTACAATAATTGAACAGGCGACATGTATGTGAATTAGTTTACAAAGTTGTGCTTTGTGTTTCTGTTCTTTCGATGGAAACATGTTCCTGTGCTGTACAGTGTGTTATATCACTTTTCCGTTTTCCTCTTATAATAATTGAACAGGCGACACGTATGTGAATTAGTTTACAAAGTTGTGCTTTGCGTTTCTGTTCTTTTGATGAAAACATGTTCCTGTGCTGTACAGTTTGTTATATCACTTTTCAGTTTTCCTCTTATAATAATTAAACAGGCGACACGTGTGTCATTTAGTTTACAAAGTTGTGCTTTCCGTTTCTGTTCTTTCTTTGGAAACTTGTTTCTGTGCCATACAGTGTGAGATAACACTTTCCGGTTTCCCTGTATTCCTAATTGAGTGAGCGACACACTTGTGATTTAGTTTACAAAGTAGTGCTTTGGGTTTCTGTTCTTCTTGGAAACTTGTTTCTGTGCTGTACAGTGTGATATATCACTTTTCAGTTTTCCTGTTGTAATAATTGAACGGGCGACACGTATGTGATTTAGTTTACAAAGTTGTGCTTCTTTTCTGTTCTTTCGATGAAAACATATTCCTGTGCTGTACAGTGTGTTATATCACTTTTCAGTTTTACTCTTATAATAATTGAACAGGCGACACGTATGTGAATTAGTTTACAAAGTTGTGCTTTGCTTTTCTGTTCTTTCGATGGAAACTTGTTTCTGTGCCGTACAGTGCGAGATAACACTTTTCGGTTTTCCTGTATTCCTAATTGAGCGAGTGACACACATGTGATTCAGTTTACAAAGTAGTGCTTTTCATTTACATTCTTTCGTTGGAAAATTGTCCCTGTTAGGAAACTTGTTCCTGTTAGGAACAAGTTAGGTTTGGGGTTAGGGTTAGGGTTAGGGTTAGGGTTAGGGTTAGCGTTAGGGTTAGGGTTAGGGTTAGGGTTATATCACTTTTCAGTTTTCCTGTTATAATAATTGAACAGGCGACACATATGTGAATTAGTTTACAAAGTTGTGCTTTGTGTTTCTGTTCTTTCAATGGAAACTTGTTTCTGGGCCGTACAGTGCGAGAGAACACTTTTCAGTTTTCCTGTATTCCTAATTGAGCGAGCAACACACAGGTGATTCTGTTTAAAAGTAGTGCTTTGCTTTTCTGTTCTTTCGTTGGAAACTTGTTCTTGTGCTGTACAGTGAGATATATTACTGTTCAGTTTTCCTGTATTCCTAATGGAGCGAGCGACACACATGTGATTTAGTTTACAAATTAGTGATTTTCTTTTTTGTTCTTTCATTTGAAACTTGTTCCTGTGCTGTACAATGTGATATATCACTTTTCAGTTTTCCTGTTATAATAATTGAACAGGCGACACGTATGTGAATTAGTTTACAAAGTTGTGCTTTGCGTTTCTGTTCTTTCGATGGAAACATGTTCCTGTGCTGTACAGTGTGTTATATCACTTTTCAGTTTTCCTCTTATACTCATTGAACAGGCGACACGTATGTCATTTAGTTTACAAAGTTGTGCTTTGCGTTTCTCTTCTTTCTTTGGAAACTTGTTTCTGTGCCATACAGTGTGAGATAACACTTTCCGGTTTCCCTGTATTCCTAATTGAGTGAGCGACACACTTGTGATTTAGTTTACAAAGTAGTGCTTTGGGTTTCTGTTCTTCTTGGAAACTTGTTTCTGTGCTGTACAGTGTGATATATCACTTTTCAGTTTTCCTGTTATAATAATTGAACAGGCGACACGTATGTGAATTATTTTACAAAGTTGTGCTTTGCGTTTCTGTTCTTTCGATGGAAACATGTTCCTGTGCTGTACAGTGTGTTATATCACTTTTCAGTTTTCCTCTTATAATAATTGAACAGGCGACTCGTATGTGAATTAGTTTACAAAGGTGTGCTTTGCGTTTCTGTTCTTTCTTTGGAAACTTGTTTCTGTGCCATATAGTGTGAGATAACACTTTTCGGTTTCCCTGTATTCCTAATTGAGCGAGCGACACACATGTGATTTAGTTAACAAAGTAGTGCTTTTGGTTTCTGTTCTTCTTGGAAACTTGTTTCTGTGCTGTACAGTGTGATATATCACTTTTCAGTTTTCCTGTTGTAATAATTGAACGGGCAACATGTATGTGATTTAGTTTACAAAGTTGTGCTTTGCTTTTCTGTTCTTTCGATGGAAACTAGTTTCTGTGCCGTAAAGTGCGATATAACACTTTTCGGTATTCCTGTATTCCTAATTGAGCGAGTGACACACATGTGATTCAGTTTACAAAGTAGTGCTTTTCATTTACATTCTTTCGTTGGAAACTTGTCCCTGTTAGGAAACTTGTTCCTGTTAGGAACAAGTTAGGGTTAGGTTTAGGGTTAGGGTTAGGGTTAGGGTTAGGGTTAGCGTTAGGGTTAGGGTTAGGGTTAGGGTTAGGGTTAGGGTTACAGGTTAGGGTTAGGGTTAGGGTTAGGTGTTAGGGTTAGGGTTAGGGCCTTAGGGTTAGGGTTAGGGTTAGGGTTATATCACTTTTCAGTTTTCCTGTTATAATAATTGAACAGGCGACACATATGTGAATTAGTTTACAAAGTTGTGCTTTGCGTTTCTGTTCTTTCAATGGAAACTTGTTTCTGTGCCGTACAGTGCGAGATAACACTTTTCAGTTTTTCTGTATTCCTAATTGAGCGAGCGACACACAGGTGATTCTGTTTAAAAGTAGTGTTTTGCTTTTCTGTTCTTTCGTTGGAAACTTGTTCTTGTGCTGTACAGTGAGATATATTACTTTTCAGTTTTCCTGTATTCCTAATGAAGCGAGCTACACACATGTGATTTAGTTTACAAATAGGTGATTTTCTTTTTTGTTCTTTCATTTGAAACTTGTTCCTGTGCTGTACAATGTGATATATCACTTTTCAGTTTTCCTGTTACAATAATTGAACAGGCGACATGTATGTGAATTAGTTTACAAAGTTGTGCTTTGCGTTTCTGTTCTTTCGATGGAAACAGGTTCCTGTGCTGTACAGTGTGTTATATCACTTTTCAGTTTTCCTCTTATAATAATTGAACAGGCGACACGTATGTGAATTAGTTTACAAAGTTGTGCTTTGCGTTTCTGTTCTTTCGATGGAAACAGGTTCCTGTGCTGTACAGTGTGTTATATCACTTTTCAGTTTTCCTCTTATAATAATTAAACAGGCGACACGTGTGTCATTTAGTTTACAAAGTTGTGCTTTCCGTTTCTGTTCTTTCTTTGGAAACTTGTTTCTGTGCCATACAGTGTGAGATAATACTTTCCGGTTTCCCTGTATTCCTAATTGAGTGAGCGACACACTTGTGATTTAGTTTACAAAGTAGTGCTTTGGGTTTCTGTTCTTCTTGGAAACTTGTTTCTGTGCTGTACAGTGTGATATATCACTTTTCAGTTTTCCTGTTGTAATAATTGAACGGGCGACACGTATGTGATTTAGTTTACAAAGTTGTGCTTCTTTTCTGTTCTTTCGATGAAAACATATTCCTGTGCTGTACAGTGTGTTATATCACTTTTCAGTTTTCCTCTTATAATAATTGAACAGGCGACACGTATGTGAATTAGTTTACAAAGTTGTGCTTTGCTTTTCTGTTCTTTCAATGGAAACTAGTTTCTGTGCCGTACAGTGCGAGATAACACTTTTCAGATTTCCTTTATTCCTAATTGAGCGAGCAACACACAGGTGATTCTGTTTAAAAGTAGTGCTTTGCTTTTCTGTTCTTTCGTTGGAAACTTGTTCTTGTGCTGTACAGTGAGATATATTACTGCTCAGTGTTCCTGTATTCCTAATGGAGCGAGCGACACACATGTGATTTAGTTTACAAATTAGTGATTTTCTTTTTTGTTCTTTCATTTGAAACTTGTACCTGTGCTGTACAATGTGATATATCACTTTTCAGTTTTCCTGTTATAATAATTGAACAGGCGACACGTATGTGAATTAGTTTACAAAGTTGTGCTTTGCGTTTCTGTTCTTTCTTTGGAAACTTGTTTCTGTGCCATACAGTGTGAGATAACACTTTTCAGTTTCCCTGTATTCCTAATTGAGCAAGCGACACACATGTGATTTAGTTAACAAAGTAGTGCTTTTGGTTTCTGTTCTTCTTGGAAACTTGTTTCTGTGCTGTACAGTGTGATATATCACTTTTCAGTTTTCCTGTTGTAATAATTGAACGGGCGACATGTATGTGATTTAGTTTACAAAGTTGTGCTTTGCTTTTCTGTTCTTTCGATGGAAACTAGTTTCTGTGCCATAAAGTGCGATATAACACTTTTCGGTATTCCTGTATTCCTAATTGAGCGAGTGACACACATGTGATTCAGTTTACAAAGTAGTGCTTTTCATTTACGTTCTTTCCTTGGAAACCTGTTCCTGTTAGGAACAAGTTAGAGTTAGGGTTAGGGTTAGGGTTAGGGTTAGGGTTAGGGTTAGGGTTAGGGCTGGGTAAGGGATAGGGTTAGCGTTAGCGTTAGCGTTAGGGTTAGGGTTAGGGTTAGGGTTAGGGTTAGGGGTTAGGGTTAGGGTTAGGGTTAGGGTTAGGGCCTTTGGGTTAGGGTTAGGTTTAGGGTTATATCACTTTTCAGTTTTCCTGTTATAATAATTGAACAGGCGACACATATGTGAATTAGTTTACAAAGTTGTGCTTTGCGTTTCTGTTCTTTCAATGGAAACTTGTTTCTGTGCCGTACAGTTTGAGATAACACTTTTCAGTTTTCCTGTATTCCTAATTGAGCGAGTAACACACAGGTGATTCTGTTTAAAAGTAGTGCTGGAGGGGAGGGGCAAGATGGCGGCGCCGGGAGGACTCTCATTCTGAGCAGCAGCACAGCAGGATCAGCACAGTGAACAGCAATCAGAACTCTCGCCCATAAAACACAGTCATTGTGTTTCCCAGGTGAGAGGATATCCCACGGTGGGGGATTCAATCAGCTTTTAACTCACCCGGCTAAACCGCGGAAGAGATCCCGGTTCCGCCAGACGCTTGGCTGCCGGCCGCCACCCCCAGCCCCAGCCCAGAGCCACAAGCCAGTGTCTCTGGTCACGGTCCCAGACTGAACCTTGGGCACCACACTATCAGAGACTGGAATTTTCAGTCGAGAGATAACCCCAGGGTACAGGAAACGATTGGGACCGGCCTTAGGTCACCCAGACATCCCCTGGAAAAGACTCGGGCGGGTTCCACGGGCACCCCAGGAGCCAGCCCGGAGCCAGAGCCGGGGACCCAGGTTCCCGCACAGAGCCCTGCCTGCCTGCGCGCCTGATTCGCCGCCAGAGATAGAAACGGCGGGTCTGATCTCAGAGCACTCAGCTCACCCCCAACCTGAAAAGGTCCCCGGAAAATTACCCAGCTTAGGGAGCCACTCAGACTCCCAAAAGCCACAAAGGCAGACACAGGCAGTTTCTGCGCACCAGACAGCTGGCAGAGACTGAGCCGCCATCACACAGCTGTGCTCCAGGCACAGGCAAATTTCTGTGGCCAGCAAGCTGGCGGACACTGAGCACTGTGCACCAGGGCAAAAAAAAACACTAGGAGTCCGTGTCTCCAGAGAATCCACGGGGAAGGAAGGAAACTGTACTGATCTAAATCACCCAATCCTTCCCTAGAAAAAGTCTAGTAGTCTAGTAGGGCCGAGGCGCCAGCACTCAGCTGTGCTCCAGACACAAGCACAAACAGTTGAGGCACGCCTGATGTCCAACTGGGTCACAGCAGCTGATCATTAAATTTGCAACAAGAAACCCAGAAACAGGGCAGCTGCCCTCAGGACTTCCCTGGGTGAGAGGAGAACCCTCTCGACTAACAAAGACCACAGTTACCACTCAGGTCTATATCCCTGAGGTGAGCAACTCCTGAAAAAACACCAGCCATCCAGGGACTATACCCAAAAAGCTGAGAAGACATCCTTCAGGAAAATCCAGCTTTCTGCAAAGGGGATTCTCTCCACCACAGGATCCCCAGGAACCACCAGAAAATAACCCCAAACTCCTAAGATAACACAATGGGTAGAGGCCAGCGTAAAAGCTCAAGCAACAAAAGACAGAGCAATATGGCATCTCCAGAACCCAGTTACCCAGGGGCAAGTAGCCCTGGACACCCCACCATAACTGAAATCCAAGAAGATGACCTAACAAGTATGCTCATGAAGATGATAACAGAGGAAACAAATAAGATTCGTAAAGACATAGAGGAAGATAAACTCAAACAGAATATTGCCATCCGTAAAGAAATAGAGGAAGCTGCAGCCAAACAGTTTATGGCCTTTAGAAAGGAAATGCTTAAAACACTGAATGAAATGAAAGAAACAGAGTTGAAGGAACTAAAAGAAAAACAGGAAAGTACAATCAGACAGGTGAAGGAAGTAAACAAAACAACTCAAGACCTGAAGATAGAATTGGAAAAATTAAAGAAAACACAAATGGAAGAAATAATGGAAAGGAAGAATCTAGGGAAGAAAACAGGAACTACAGAGGTAAGCATAACCAACAGACTACAAGAGATGGAAGAAAGAATCTCAGGTGTAGAAGATACAATGGAAGAAATCGATGTATCTGTCAAAGAAAATGTTAAATCTGAAAAATTCCTGACACAGACCGTCCAAGAAATGCAAGACAATATGAAAAGACAAAACCTAAGAATAATAGGTATAGAGGAAAAAGAAGACTCCCTTCTCCAAGGCCCAGAAAATATTTTCAACAAAATCATTGAAGAAAATTTCCCCAAGCTAAAGGAGAGGCCAATTAGAATACATGAGGCCTACAGAACACCCAGCAAATTTGACCAGAAAAGAAAATCCTCCCGCCACATAATAATCAAAACAGTAAGTATACAGAACAAAGAAAAAATACTAAAAGCTGCAAGGGAAAAAGGCCAAGTAACATATAATGGCAAACCCATTAGAATCACACCTGACTTTTCAACAGAGACTATGAAAGCCAGAAGGGCCTGGACAGATATCATGCAGACCCTAAGAGAACACAGATGTCAGCCCAGGCTACTATACCCAGCAAAACTCTCAGTCCTCATAGATGGAGAAAACAAGATATTCAATGACAAAAACAAATTTCAACAATACCTACAAACAAATCCAGCATTACAGAAGACACTGGAAGGGAAAATACAACCCAAGAAAGCTAGCTACATTCAAGAAAACACAGGAAATAAATAACCTCACTTCAGTAAAACAAAAAGCAACCAAACACACAACCTGATGACCACAGCCAACATCAAAATCAAGAGATCTAACAGCCACTGGTCATTAATCTCTCTCAACATCAATGGACTCAACTCTCCAATAAAAAGACACAGATTAACAGAATGGATACGTAAACAAAACCCAGCAATCTGTTGCATACAAGAAACACACCTAAGACACAAAGATAGACATTACCTGAGGGTAAAGGGTTGGAAGACGACTTTCCAAGCAAACGGACCCAAGAAGCAAGCAGGAGTAGCCATTCTAATATCTGATAAAATAGACTTTCAACCAAAATTAATCAAAAGAGATGGGGAAGGACACTTCATACTCATCAAGGGAAAATTCCACCAGGAAGACATCACAATCCTGAACATATATGCCCCAAATACAAGGGCACCCACATTTGTGAAAGAAACATTGATAAAATTTAAAGCACATATAGATCCACACACATTAATAGTGGGAGACTTCAACAGCCCACTCTCAACAAAGGACAGGTCAACCAAACAGAAATTAAACAAAGAAACAATGTCTCTGACAGAGGTCATGAATCAAATGGACCTAACAGACATTTACAGAACTTTACACCCAAACACAAAAGAATTTACCTTCTTCTCAGCACCTCATGGAACCTTCTCCAAAATAGACCACATAGTGGGTCACAAAGCAAGCCTCAACAAATACAAGAAGATTGAAATAATCCCATGTATCTTGTCTGATCACCATGGAATAAAGCTGGACCTCAACAATAACAGAAATAACAAAAAGCCTATACACACATGGAAACTGAACAACTTGTTACTAAATGACAGCTGGGTCAGGGAAGAAATAAAGAAAGAAATTAAAGTCTTTCTAGAAATCAATGAAAATGAAGACACAACATACCCGAACTTGTGGGACACAATGAAAGCAGTGCTAAGAGGAAAGTTCATAGCACTAAGTGCCTTCAAAAAGAAATTCGAGACAGCTCATTCAAGCACCCTAATGGCTCACTTAAAAACCCTAGAAAAAGAAGAAGCAGACACACCAAGAAGGAGTAGACGGCTGGAAATAATCAAACTCAGGGCTGAAATCAATCAATTGGAAACAAATAAAACAATTCAAAGAATCAATGAAACCAAGAGCTGGTTCTTTGAGAAAATCAACAAGATCGACAAACCCTTAGCCAGGCTAACTAAAAGGCAGAGAGTGAGATATATTACTCTTCAGTGCTGTACAGTGAGATATATTACTCTTCAGTTTTCCTGTATTCCTAATGGAGCAAGCGACACACATGTGATTTAGTTTACAAATTAGTGATTTTCTTTTTTGTTCTTTCATTTGAAACTTGTTCCTGTGCTGTACAATGTGATATATCACTTTTCAGTTTTCCTGTTATAATAATTGAACAGGCGACACGTATGTGAATTAGTTTACAAAGTTGTGCTTTGCGTTTCTGTTCTTTCGATGGAAACATGTTCCTGTGCTGTACAGTGTGTTATGTCACTTTTCAGTTTTCCTCTTATAAAAATTGAACAGGCGACACGTATGTCATTTAGTTTACAAAGTTGTGCTTTGCGTTTCTGTTCTTTCTTTGGAAACTTGTTTCTGTGCCATACAGTGTGAGATAACACTTTCCGGTTTCCCTGTATTCCTAATTGAGTGAGCGACACACTTGTGATTTAGTTTACAAAGTAGTGCTTTGGGTTTCTGTTCTTCTTGGAAACTTGTTTCTGTGTTGTACAGTGTGATATATCACTTTTCAGTTTTCCTGTTGTAATAATTGAACGGGCGACACGTATGTGATTTAGTTTACAAAGTTGTGCTTTGCTTTTCTGTTCTTTCGATGGAAACTAGTTTCTGTGCCGTACAGTGCGAGATAACACTTTTCGGTTTTCCTGTATTCCTAATTCAGCGAGTGACACACATGTGATTCAGTTTACAAAGTAGTGCTTTTCATTTACATTCTTTCGTTGGAAACTTGTTCCTGTTAGGAAACTTGTTCCTGTTAGGAACAAGTTAGGGTTAGGGTTAGGGTTAGGGTTAGCGTTAGGGGTTAGGGTTAGGGTTAGGGTTAGGGCCTTAGGGTTAGGGTTAGGGTTAGGGTTATATCACTTTTCAGTTTTCCTGTTATAATAATTGAACAGGCGACACATATGTGAATTAGTTTACAAAGTTGTGCTTTGCGTTTCTGTTCTTTCAATGGAAACTTGTTTCTGTGCCGTACAGTGTGAGATAACTCTTTTTAGTTTTCCTGTATTCCTAATTGAGCGAGCAACACACAGGTGATTGTTTTTAAAAGTAGTGCTTTGCTTTTCTGTACTTTCGTTGGAAACTTGTTCTTGTGCTATACAGTGAGATATATTACTGTTCAGTTTTCCTGTATTCCTAATGGAGCGAGTGACACACATGTGATTTAGTTTACAAATTAGTGATTTTCTTTTTTGTTCTTTCATTTGAAACTTGTTCCTGTGCTGTACAATGTGATATATCACTTTTCAGTTTTCCTGTTATATTAATTGAACAGGCGACACGTATGTGAATTAGTTTACAAAGTTGTGCTTTGCGTTTCTGTTCTTTCGATGGAAACATGTTCCTGTGCTGTACAGTGTGTTATATCACTTTTCAGTTTTCCTCTTATAATAATTGAACAGGCGACACGTATGTGAATTAGTTTACAAAGTTGTGCTTTGCGTTTCTGTTCTTTCTTTGGAAACTTGTTTCTGTGCCATACAGTGTGAGATAACACTTTTCGGTTTCCCTGTATTCCTAATTGTGTGAGCGACACTCTTGTGATTTAGTTTACAAAGTAGTGCTTTGGGTTTCTGTTCTTGGAAAAATGTTTATGTGCTGTACATTGTGATATATCACTTTTCAGTTTTCCTGTTGTAATAATTGAACGGGCGACACGTATGTGAATTAGTTTACAAAGTTGTGCTTTGCGTTTCTGTTCTTTCGATGGAAACATGTTCCTGTGCTGTACAGTGTGGTATATCACTTTTCAGTTTTCCTCTTATAATAATTGAACAGGCGACACGAATTTCATTTAGTTTAAAAAGTTGTGCTTTGCGTTTCTGTTCTTTCTTTGGAAACTTGTTTCTGTGCCATACAGTGTGAGATAACACTTTTCGGTTTCCCTGTATTCCTAATTGAGCGAGCGACACACATGTGATTTAGTTTAAAAAGTAGTGCTTTTGGTTTCTGTTCTTCTTGGAAACTTGTTTCTGTGCTGTACAGTGTGATATATCACTTTTCAGTTTTCCTGTTGTAATAATTGAACGGGCGACACGTATGTGATTTAGTTTACAAAGTTGTGCTTTGCTTTTCTGTTCTTTTGATGGAAACTAGTTTCTGTGCCGTACAGTGCGATATAACACTTTTCGGTTTTCCTGTATTCCTAATTGAACGAGTGACACACATGTGATTCAGTTTACAAAGTAGTGCTTTTCATTTACGTTCTTTCGTTGGAAACTTGTTCCTGTTAGGAACAAGTTAGTGTTAGGGTTAGGGTTAGGGTTAGGGTTAGGGTTAGGGTTAGGGCTGGGTAAGGGATAGGGTTAGCGTTAGGGTTAGGGTTAGGGTTAGGGTTAGGGTTAGGGTTAGGGTTAGGGGTTAGGGCTAGGGTTAGGGTTAGGGTTAGGGCCTTAGGGTTAGGGTTAGGGTTAGGGTTATATCACTTTTCAGTTTTCCTGTTATAATAATTGAACAGGCGACACATATGTGAATTAGTTTACAAAGTTGTGCTTTGCGTTTCTGTTCTTTCAATGGAAACTTGTTTCTGTGCCGTACAGTGCGAGATAAGACTTTTCAGTTTTCCTGTATTCCTAATTGAGTGAGCGACACACAGGTGATTCTGTTTAAAAGTAGTGCTTTGCTTTTCTGTTCTTTCGTTGGAAACTTGTTCCTGTGCTGTACAATGTGATATATCAGTTTTCAGTATTCCTGTTGTAATAATTGAACGGGCGACACGTATGTGATTTAGTTTACAAAGTTGTGCTTTGCTTTTCTGTTCTTTTGATGGAAACTAGTTTCTGTGCCGTACAGTGCGATATAACACTTTTCGGTTTTCCTGTATTCCTAATTGAGCGAGTGACACACATGTCATTCAGTTTACAAAGTAGTGCTTTTCATTTACGTTCTTTCGTTGGAAACTTGTTCCTGTTAGGAACAAGTTAGTGTTAGGGTTAGGGTTAGGGTTAGGGTTAGGGTTAGGGTTAGGGTTAGGGTTAGGGCTGGGTAAGGGATAGGGTTAGCGTTAGGGTTAGGGTTAGGGTTAGGGTTAGGGTTAGGGGTTAGGGCTAGGGTTAGGGTTAGGGTTAGGGTTAGGGCCTTAGGGTTAGGGTTAGGGTTAGGGTTATATCACTTTTCAGTTTTCCTGTTATAATAATTGAACAGGCGACACATGTGTGAATTAGTTTACAAAGTTGTGCTTTGCGTTTCTGTTCTTTCAATGGAAACATGTTTCTGTGCCGTACAGTGCGAGATAAGACTTTTCAGTTTTCCTGTATTCCTAATTGAGTGAGCGACACACAGGTGATTCTGTTTAAAAGTAGTGCGTTGGGTTTCTGTTCTTCTTGGAAACTTGTTTCTGTGCTGTACAGTGTGATATATCACTTTTCAGTTTTCCTGTTATAATAATTGAACAGGCGACACGTATGTGAAGTAGTTTACAAAGTTGTGCTTTGCGTTTCTGTTCTTTCGATGGAAACATGTTCCTGTGCTGTACAGTGTGTTATATCACTTTTCAGTTTTCCTCTTATAATAATTGAACAGGCGACACGTATGTCATTTAGTTTACAAAGTTGTGCTTTGCGTTTCTGTTCTTTCTTTGAAAACTTGTTTCTGTGCCATACAGTGTAAGATAACACTTTTCGGTTTCCCTGTATTCCTAATTGAGCGAGCGACACACATGTGATTTAGTTTACATAGTAGTGCTTTTGGTTTCTGTTCTTCTTGGAAACTTGTTTCTGTGCTGTACAGTGTGATATATCACTTTTCAGTTTTCCTGTTGTAATAATTGAACGGGCGACACTTATGTGATTTAGTTTACAAAGTTGTGCTTTGCTTTTCTGTTCTTTCGATGGAAACTTGTTTCTGTGCCGTACAGTGCGATATAACACTTTTCGGTTTTCATGTATTCCTAATTGAGCGAGTGACACACATGTGATTCAGTTTACAAAGTAGTGCTTTTCATTTACGTTCTTTCGTTGGAAACTTGTTCCTGTTAGGAACAAGTTAGTGTTAGGGTTAGGGTTAGGGTTAGGGTTAGGGTTAGGGTTAGGGCTGGGTAAGGGATAGGGTTAGCGTTAGGGTTAGGGTTAGGGTTAGGGTTAGGGGTTAGGGTTAGGGTTAGGGTTCGGGTTAGGGTTATATCACTTTTCAGTTTTCCTGTTATAATAATTGAACAGGCGACACATATGTGAACTGGTTTACAAAGTTGTGCTTTGCGTTTCTGTTCTTTCAATGGAAACTTGTTTCTGTGCGGTACACTGCGAGATAACACTTTTCAGTTTTCCTGTATTCCTAATTGAGCGAGCAACACACAGGTGATTCTGTTTAAAAGTAGTGCTTTTCATTTACATTCTTTCGTTGGAAACTTGTTCCTGTTAGGAACAAGATAGGGTTAGGGTTAGGGTTAGGGTTAGGTTAGGGTTGGGTAAGGGATAGGGTTAGCATTAGGGTTAGGGTTAGGGTTAGGGTTAGGGTTAGGGTTAGGGGTTAGGGTTAGGGTTAGGGTTAGGGATAGGGTTAGGGGTTAGGGTTAGGGTTAGGGTTAGGGCCTTAGGGTTAGGTTTAGGGTTAGGGTTAGGGTTAGGGTTAGGGTTAGGGTTAGGGATAGGGTTAGGGGTTAGGGTTAGGGTTAGGGTTAGGGCCTTAGGGTTAGGGTTAGGGTTAGGGTTATATCACTTTTCAGTTTTCCTGTTATAATAATTGAACAGGCGACACATATGTGAATTAGTGTACAAAGTTGTGCTTTGCGTTTCTGTTCTTTCAATGGAAACTTGTTTCTGTGCCGTACAGTGCGAGATAACACTTTTCAGTTTTCCTGTATTCCTTATTGAGTGAACGACACACAGGTGATTCTGTTTAAAAGTAGTGCTTTGCTTTTCTGTTCTTTCGTTGGAAACTTGTTCTTGTGCTGTACATTGAGATATATTACTTTTCAGTTTTCCTGTAATCCTAATGGAGCGAGTGACACACATGTGATTTAGTTTACAAATTAGTGATTTTCTTTTTTGTTCTTTCATTTGAAACTTATTCCTGTGCTGTACAATGTGATATATCACTTTTCAGTTTTCCTGTTACAATAATTGAACAGGCGACACGTATGTGAATTAGTTTATAAAGTTGTGCTTTGGGTTTCTGTTCTTTCGATGGAAACATGTTCCTGTGCTGTACAGTGTGTTATATCACTTTTCAGTTTTCCTCTTATAATAATTGAACAGGCGACACGTATGTCATTTAGTTTACAAAGTTGTGCTTTCCGTTTCTGTTCTTTCTTTGGAAACTTGTTTCTGTGCCATACATTGTGAGATAACACTTTTCGGTTTCCCTGTATTCCTACTTGAGCGAGCGACACACATGTGATTTAGTTTACAAAGTAGTGCTTTGGGTTTCTGTTCTTCTTGGAAACTTGTTTCTGTGCTGTACAGTGTGATATATCACTTTTCAGTTTTCCTGTTGTAATAATTGAACGGGCGACACGTATGTGATTGAGTTTACAAAGTTTTGCTTTGCGTTTCTGTTCTTTCGATGGAAACATGTTCCTGTGCTGTACAGTGTGTTATATCACTTTTCAGTTTTCCTCTTATAATAATTGAACAGGCGACACGTGTGTCATTTAGTTTACAAAGTTGTGCTTTGCGTTTCTGTTCTTTCTTTGGAAACTTGTTTCTGTGAAATATAGTGTGAGATAATACTTTTCGGTATCCCTGTATTCCTAACTGAGCGAGCGACACACATGTGATTTAGTTTACATAGTAGTGCTTTGGGTTTCTGTTCTTCTTGGAAAATTGTTTCTGTGCTGTACAGTGTGATATATCACTTTTCAGTTTTCCTGTTGTAATAATTGAACGGGCGACACGTATGTGATTTAGTTTACAAAGTTGTGCTTTGCTTTTCTGTTCTTTCCATGGAAACTAGTTTCTGTGCCGTACAGTGCGAGATAACACTTTTCGGTTTTCCTGTATTCCTAATAGAGCGAGTGACACACATGTGATTCAGTTTACAAAGTAGTGCTTTTCATTTACGTTCTTTCGTTGGAAACTTGTTCCTGTTAGGAACAAGTTAGTAACAAGTTAGGGTTAGGTTTAGGGTTAGGGTTAGGGTTAGGGTTAGGGTTAGGGTTAGGTTAGGGCTGGGTAAGGGATAGCGTTAGCCTCAGGGTTAGGGTTATGGTTAGGGTTAGGGTTAGGGTTAGGGTTAGGGTTAGGGATAGGGTTAGGGGTTAGGGTTAGGGTTAGGGTTAGGGTTAGGGCCTTAGGGTTAGGGTTAGGGTTAGGGTTATATCACTTTTCAGTTTTCCTGTTATAATAATTAAACAGGCGACACATATGTGAATTAGTTTACAAAGTTGTGCTTTGCGTTTCTGTTCTTTCAATGGAAACTTGTTTCTGTGCCGTACAGTGCGAGATAACACTTTTCAGTTTTCCTGTATTCCTAATTGAGCGAGCGACACACAGGTGTTTCTGTTTAAAAGTAATGCTTGGCTTTTCTGTTCTTTCGTTGGAAACTTGTTCTTGTGCTGTACAGTAAGATATATTACTGTTCAGTTTTCCTGTATTCCTAATGGAGCGAGCGACACACATGTTATTTAGTTTACTAATTAGTGATTTTCTTTTTTGTTCTTTCATTTGAAACTTGTTCCTCTGCTGTACAATGTGATATATCACTTTTCAATTTTCCTGTTGTAATAATTGAACAGGCGACACGTATGTGATTGAGTTTACAAAGTTGTGCTTTGCTTTTCTGTTCTTTCGATGGAAACTAGTTTCTGTGCCTTACAGTGCGATATAACACTTTTCGGTTTTCCTGTATTCCTAATTGAGCGAGTGACACACATGTGATTGAGTTTACAAAGTAGTACTTTTCATTTACGTTCTTTCGTTGGAAACTTGTTCCTGTTAGGAACAAGTTAGGGTTAGGGTTAGCGTTAGGGTTAGGTTAGGGTTGGGTAAGGGAAAGGGTTAGCGTTAGGGTTAGGGTTAGGGTTAGGGTTAGGGTTAGGGTTTGGGTTAGGGTTAGGGATAGGGTTAGGGGTTAGGGTTAGGGTTAGGGTTAGGGCCTTAGGGTTAGGGTTAGGGTTAGGGTTATATCACTTTTCAGTTTTCCTGTTATAATAATTCAACAGGCGACACATATGTGAATTAGTTTACAAAGTTGTGCTTTGCGTTTCTGTTCTTTCAATGGAAACTTGTTTCTGTGCCATACAGTGCGAGATAACACTTTTCAGTTTTCCTGTATTCCTTATTGAGCGAGCGACACACAGGTGATTCTGTTTAAAAGTAGTGCTTTGCTTTTCTGTTCTTTCGTTGGAAACTTGTTCTTGTGCTGTACATTGAGATATATTACTTTTCAGTTTTCCTGTAATCCTAATGGTGCGAGTGACACACATGTGATTTAGTTTACAAATTAGTGATTTTCTTTTTTGTTCTTTCATTTGAAACTTGTTCCTGTGCTGTACAATGTGATATATCACTTTTCAGTTTTCCTGTTATAATAATTGAACAGGCGACACGTATGTCATTTAGTTTACAAAGTTGTGCTTTCCGTTTCTGTTCTTTTTTGGAAACTTATTTCTGTGCCATACAGTGTGAGATAACACTTTTCGGTTTCCCTGTATTCCTACTTGAGCTAGCGACACACATGTGATTTAGTTTACAAAGTAGTGCTTTGGGTTTCTGTTCTTCTTGGAAACCTGTTTCTGTGCTGTACAGTGTGATATATCACTTTTTAGTTTTCCTGTTGTAATAATTGAACGGACGACATGTATGTGATTTAGTTTACAAAGTTGTGCTTTGCTTTTCTGTTCTTTCGATGGAAACTAGTTTCTGTGCCGTACAGTGCGAGATAACACTTTTCGGTTTTCCTGTATTCCTAATTGAGCGAGTGACACACATGTGATTCAGTTTACAAAGTAGTGCTTTTCATTCACGTTCTTTCGTTGGAAACTTGTTCCTGTTAGGAACAAGTTAGGGTTAGCGTTAGCGTTAGGTTTGGGCTGGGTAAGGGATAAGGTTAGCGTTAGGGTTAGGGTTAGGGTTAGGGTTAGGGTTAGGGGTTAGGGTTAGGGTTAGAGTAGGGGTTATGGTTAGGGTTAGGTGTTAGGGTTAGGGTTAGGGTTAGCGGTTAGGGTTAGGGTTAGGGTTAGAGTTATGGTTAGGGTTAGGGGTTAGGGTTATTGTTAGGGTTAGGGTTAGGGCCTTAGGGTTAGGGTTAGGGTTATGGTTGTATCACTTTTCAGTTTTCCTGTTATAATAATTGAACAGGCGACAAGTATGTGTATTAGTTTACAAAGTTGTGCTTTGCGTTTCTGTTCTTTCGATGGAAACAAGTTCCTGTGCTGTACAGTGTGTTATATCACTTTTCAGTTTTCCTCTTATAATAATTAAACAGGCGACACGTATGTCATTTATTTTACAATGTTGTGCTTTCCGTTTCTGTTCTTTCTTTAGAAACTTGTTTCTGTGCCATACAGTGCGAGATAACACTTTTCGGTTTCCCTGTATTCCTAATTGAGCGAGTGACACACATGTGATTCACTTTACAAAATAGTGCTTTTCATTTACGTTCTTTCATTGGAAACTTGTTCCTGTTAGGAACAAGTTAGGGTTAGGGTTAGGGTTAGGGTTAGGGTTAGGTTAGGGCTGGGTAAGGGATAGGGTTAGCGTTAGGGTTAGGGTTAGGGTTAGGGTTAGGGTTAGGGTTAGGGGTTTGGGTTAGGGTTAGGGTTAGGGCCTTAGGGTTAGGGTTAGGGTTAAGGTTATATCACTTTTCAGTTTTCCTGTATTCCTAATTGAGCGAGCGACACACAGGTGATTCTGTTTATAAGTAGTGCTTTGCTTTTCTGTTCTTTCGTTGGAAACTTGTTCTTGTGCTGTACAGTGAGATATATTACTGTTCAGTTTTCCTGTATTCCTAATGGAGCGACACACATGTGATTTAGTTTACAAATTAGTGATTTTCTTTTTTGTTCTTTCATTTGAAACTTGTTCCTGTGCTGTACAATGTGATATATCACTTTTCAGTTTTCCTCTTATAATAATTGAACAGGCGACACGTGTGTGAATTAGTTTAAAAGTTATGCTTTGCGTTTCTGTTCTTTCGATGGAAACATGTTCCTGTGCTGTACAGTGTGTTATATCACTTTTCAATTTTCCTCTTATAATAATTGAACAGGCGACACATATGTCATTTAGTTTACAAAGTTGTGCTTTCCGTTTCTGTTCTTTCTTTGGAAACTTGTTTCTGTGCCATACAGTGTGACATAACACTTTTCGGTTTCCCTGTATTCCTAATTGAGCGAGCGACACACATGTGATTTAGTTTACAAAGTAGTGCTTTGGGTTTCTGTTCTTCTTGGAAACTTGTTTCTGTGCTGTACAGTGTGATATATCACTTTTCAGTTTTCCTGTTGTAATAATTGAACGGGCGACATGTATGTGATTTAGTTTACAAAGTTGTGCTTTGCTTTTCTGTTCTTTCGATGGAAACTAGTTTCTGTGCGGTACATTGTGAGATAACACTTTTCGGTTTTCCTGTATTCCTAATTGAGAGAGTGACACACATGTGATTCACTTTACAAAGTAGTGCTTTTCATTTACGTTCTTTCGTTGGAAACTTGTTCCTGTTAGGAACAAGTTAGGGTTAGGGTTAGGGTTAGGGTTAGGGTTAGGGTTGGGGTTAGGTTAGGGCTGGGTAAGGGATAGGGTTAGCGTTAGGGTTAGGGTTAGGGTTAGGGTAAGGGTTAGGTTTAGGGTTAGGGTTAGGGGTTAGGGTTACGGTTAGGGTTAGGGTTAGGGCCTTAGAGTTAGGGTTAGGGTTAGGGTTAGGGTTAGGGCCTTAGGGTTAGGGTTAAGGTTAGGGTTATATCACTTTTCAGTTTTCCTGTTATAATAATTGAACAGGCGACACGTATGTCATTTAGTTTACAAAGTTGTGCTTTCCGTTTCTGTTCTTTCTTTGGAAACTTGTTTCTGTGCCATACAGTGTGAGATAACACTTTTCGGTTTCCCTGTATTCCTAATTGAGCGAGCGACACACATGTGATTTAGTTTACAAAGTAGTGCTTTGGGTTTCTGTTCTTCTTGGAAACTTGTTTCTGTGCTGTACAGTGTGATATATCACTTTTCAGTTTTCCTGTTGTAATAATTGAACGGGCGACACGTATGTGATGTAGTTTACAAAGTTGTGCTTTGCTTTTCTGTTCTTTCGATGGAAACTAGTTTCTGTGCCGTACAGTGCGAGATAACACTTTTCGGTTTTCCTGTATTCCTAATTGAGCGAGTGACACACATGTGATTCACTTTACAAAGTAGTGCTTTTCATTTACGTTCTTTCGTTGGAAACTTGTTCCTGTTAGGAACAAGTTAGGGTTAGCGTTAGGGTTAGGGTTAGGGTTAGGGTTAGGGTTAGGTTAGGGCTGGGTAAGGGATAGGGTTAGCGTTAGGGTTAGGGTTAGGGTTAGGGTTAGGGTTAGGGGTTAGGGTTAGGGTTAGGGTTAGGGTTAGAGCCTTAGGGTTAGGGTTAGGGTTAGGGTTATATCACTTTTCAGTTTTCCTGTTATAATAATTGAACAGGCGACACGTATGTGAATTAGTTTATAAAGTTGTGCTTTGCGTTTCTGTTCTTTCGATGTAAACATGTTCCTGTGCTGTACAGTGTGTTATATCACTTTTCAGTTTTCCTCTTATAATAATTGAACAGGTGACACGTATGTCATTTAGTTTACAAAATGGTGCTTTCCGTTTCTGTTCTTTCGATGGAAACTAGTTTCTGTGCCGTACAGTGCGAGATAACACTTTTCGGTTTTCCTGTATTCCTAATTGAGAGAGTGACACACATGTGATTCACTTTACAAAGTAGTGCTTTTCATTTACGTTCTTTCGTTGGAAACTTGTTCCTGTTAGGAACAAGTTAGGGTTAGGGTTAGGGTTAGGGTTAGGGTTGGGGTTAGGTTAGGGCTGGGTAAGGGATAGGGTTAGCGTTAGGGTTAGGGTTAGGGTTAGGGTTAGGGTTAGGGTTAGGGGTTAGGGTTACGGTTAGGGTTAGGGTTAGGGCCTTAGGGTTAGGGTTAGGGTTAGGGTTAGGGTTAGGGTTAGGGCCTTAGGGTTAGGGTTAGGGTTAGGGTTATATCACTTTTCAGTTTTCCGGTTATAATAATTGAACAGGCGACACGTATGTGAATTAGTTTACAAAGTTGTGCTTTGCCTTTCTGTTCTTTCGATGGAAACCTGTTCCTGTGCTGTACAGTGTGTTATATCACTTTTCAGTTTTCCTCTTATAATAATTGAACAGGCGACACGTATGTCATTTAGTTTACAAAGTTGTGCTTTCCGTTTCTGTTCTTTCTTTGGAAACTTGTTTCTGTGCCATACAGTGTGAGATAACACTTTTCGGTTTCCCTGTATTCCTAATTGAGCGAGCGACACACATGTGATTTAGTTTACAAAGTAGTGCTTTGGGTTTCTGTTCTTCTTGGAAACTTGTTTCTGTGCTGTACAGTGTGATATATCACTTTTCAGTTTTCCTGTTGTAATAATTGAACGGGCGACATGTATGTGATTTAGTTTACAAAGTTGTGCTTTGCTTTTCTGTTCTTTCGATGGAAACTAGTTTCTGTGCGGTACATTGTGAGATAACACTTTTCGGTTTTCCTGTATTCCTAATTGAGAGAGTGACACACATGTGATTCACTTTACAAAGTAGTGCTTTTCATTTACGTTCTTTCGTTGGAAACTTGTTCCTGTTAGGAACAAGTTAGGGTTAGGGTTAGGGTTAGGGTTAGGGTTAGGGTTGGGGTTAGGTTAGGGCTGGGTAAGGGATAGGGTTAGCGTTAGGGTTAGGGTTAGGGTTAGGGTAAGGGTTAGGTTTAGGGTTAGGGTTAGGGGTTAGGGTTACGGTTAGGGTTAGGGTTAGGGCCTTAGAGTTAGGGTTAGGGTTAGGGTTAGGGTTAGGGCCTTAGGGTTAGGGTTAAGGTTAGGGTTATATCACTTTTCAGTTTTCCTGTTATAATAATTGAACAGGCGACACGTATGTCATTTAGTTTACAAAGTTGTGCTTTCCGTTTCTGTTCTTTCTTTGGAAACTTGTTTCTGTGCCATACAGTGTGAGATAACACTTTTCGGTTTCCCTGTATTCCTAATTGAGCGAGCGACACACATGTGATTTAGTTTACAAAGTAGTGCTTTGGGTTTCTGTTCTTCTTGGAAACTTGTTTCTGTGCTGTACAGTGTGATATATCACTTTTCAGTTTTCCTGTTGTAATAATTGAACGGGCGACACGTATGTGATGTAGTTTACAAAGTTGTGCTTTGCTTTTCTGTTCTTTCGATGGAAACTAGTTTCTGTGCCGTACAGTGCGAGATAACACTTTTCGGTTTTCCTGTATTCCTAATTGAGCGAGTGACACACATGTGATTCACTTTACAAAGTAGTGCTTTTCATTTACGTTCTTTCGTTGGAAACTTGTTCCTGTTAGGAACAAGTTAGGGTTAGCGTTAGGGTTAGGGTTAGGGTTAGGGTTAGGGTTAGGTTAGGGCTGGGTAAGGGATAGGGTTAGCGTTAGGGTTAGGGTTAGGGTTAGGGTTAGGGTTAGGGGTTAGGGTTAGGGTTAGGGTTAGGGTTAGAGCCTTAGGGTTAGGGTTAGGGTTAGGGTTATATCACTTTTCAGTTTTCCTGTTATAATAATTGAACAGGCGACACGTATGTGAATTAGTTTATAAAGTTGTGCTTTGCGTTTCTGTTCTTTCGATGTAAACATGTTCCTGTGCTGTACAGTGTGTTATATCACTTTTCAGTTTTCCTCTTATAATAATTGAACAGGTGACACGTATGTCATTTAGTTTACAAAATGGTGCTTTCCGTTTCTGTTCTTTCGATGGAAACTAGTTTCTGTGCCGTACAGTGCGAGATAACACTTTTCGGTTTTCCTGTATTCCTAATTGAGAGAGTGACACACATGTGATTCACTTTACAAAGTAGTGCTTTTCATTTACGTTCTTTCGTTGGAAACTTGTTCCTGTTAGGAACAAGTTAGGGTTAGGGTTAGGGTTAGGGTTAGGGTTGGGGTTAGGTTAGGGCTGGGTAAGGGATAGGGTTAGCGTTAGGGTTAGGGTTAGGGTTAGGGTTAGGGTTAGGGTTAGGGGTTAGGGTTACGGTTAGGGTTAGGGTTAGGGCCTTAGGGTTAGGGTTAGGGTTAGGGTTAGGGTTAGGGTTAGGGCCTTAGGGTTAGGGTTAGGGTTAGGGTTATATCACTTTTCAGTTTTCCGGTTATAATAATTGAACAGGCGACACGTATGTGAATTAGTTTACAAAGTTGTGCTTTGCCTTTCTGTTCTTTCGATGGAAACCTGTTCCTGTGCTGTACAGTGTGTTATATCACTTTTCAGTTTTCCTCTTATAATAATTGAACAGGCGACACGTATGTCATTTAGTTTACAAAGTTGTGCTTTCCGTTTCTGTTCTTTCTTTGGAAACTTGTTTCTGTGCCATACAGTGTGAGATAACACTTTTCGGTTTCCCTGTATTCCTAATTGAGCGAGCGACACACATGTGATTTAGTTTACTACAAAGTAGTGCTTTGGGTTTCTGTTCTTCTTGGAAACTTGTTTCTGTGCTGTACAGTGTGATATATCACTTTTCAGTTTTCCTGTTGTAATAATTGAACGGGCAACACGTATGTGATGTAGTTTACAAAGTTGTGCTTTGCTTTTCTGTTCTTTCGATGGAAACTAGTTTCTTTGCCGTACAGTGCGAGATAACACTTTTCGGTTTTCCTGTATTCCTAATTGAGCGAGTGACACACATGTGATTCACTTTACAAAGTAGTGCTTTTCATTTACGTTCTTTCGTTGGAAACTGGTTCCTGTTAGGAACAAGTTAGGGTTAGCATTAGGGTTAGGGTTAGGGTTAGGGTTAGGTTAGGGCTGGGTAAGTGATAGGGTTAGCGTTAGGGTTAGGGTTAGGGTTAGGGTTAGGGTTAGGGTTAGGGGTTAGGGTTAGGGTTAGGGTTAAGGCCTTAGGGTTAGGGTTAGGGTTAGGGTTATATCACTTTTCAGTTTTCCTGTATTCCTAATTGAGCGAGCGACACACAGGTGATTCTGTTTAAAAGTAGTGCTTTCCTTTTCTGTTCTTTCGTTGGAAAGTTGTTCTTGTGCCGTACAGTGAGATATATTACTGTTCAGTTTTCCTGTATTCCTAATGGAGCGAGCGACACACATGTGATTTAGTTTACAAATTAGTGATTTTCTTTTTTGTTCTTTCATTTGAAACTTGTTCCTGTGCTGTACAATGTGATATATCACTTTTCAGTTTTCCTGTTATAATAATTGAACAGGCCACACGTATGTGAATTAGTTTACAAAGTTGTGCTTTGCGTTTCTGTTCTTTCTTTGGAAACTTGTTTCTGTGCCATACATTGTGAGATAACACTTTCCGGTTTCCCTGTATTCCTAAGTGAGCAAGAGACACACATGTGATTTAGTTTACAAAGTAGTGCTTTGGGTTTCTGTTCTTCTTGGAAACTTGTTTCTGTGCTGTACAGTGTGATATATCACTTTTCAGTTTTCCTGTTGTAATAATTGAACAGGCAACACGTATGTGATTTAGTTTACAAAGTTGTGCTTTGCTTTTCTGTTCTTTCGATGGAAACTAGTTTCTGTGCCGTACAGTGCGAGATAACACTTTTCGGTTTTCCTGTATTCCTAATTGAGCGAGTGACACACATGTGATTCAGTTTACAAAGTAGTGCTTTTCATTTACGTTCTTTCGTTGGAAACTTGTTTCTGTTAGGAACAAGTTAGGGTTAGGGTTAGGGTTAGGGTTAGGTTAGGCCTGGGTAAGGGATAGGGTTAGCGTTAGGATTAGGGTTAGGGTTAGGGTTAGGGCCTTAGGGTTAGGGTTAGGGTTAGGGTTATATCACTTTTCAGTTTTCCTGTTATAATAATTGAACAGGCGACACGTATGTGAATTAGTTTACAAAGTTGTGCTTTGCGTTTCTGTTCTTGCGATGGAAACATGTTCCTGTGCTGTACAGTGTGTTATATCACTTTTCAGTTTTCCTCTTATAACAATTGAACAGGCGACACGTATGTCATTTAGTTTTCAAAGTTGTGCTTTCTGTTTCTGTTCTTTCTTTGGAAAGTTGTTTCTGTGCCATACAGTGTGAGATAACACTTTTCGGTTTCCCTGTATTCCTAATTGAGCGAGCGACACACATGTGATTTAGTTTACAAAGTAGTGCTTTGGGTTTTTGTTCTTCTTGGAAACTTGTTTCTGTGCTGTACAGTGTGATATATCACTTTTCAGGTTTCCTGTTGTAATAATTGAACAGGCGACACATATGTGATGTAGTTTACAAAGTTGTGCTTTGCTTTTCTGTTCTTTCGATGGAAACTAGTTTCTGTGCCGTACAGTGCGAGATAACAGTTTTCGGTTTTCCTGTATTCCTAATTGAGCGAGTGACACACATGTGATTCACTTTACAAAGTAGTGCTTTTCATTTACGTTCTTTCGTTGGAAACTTGTTCCTGTTAGGAACAAGTTAGGGTTAGCGTTAGGGTTAGGGTTAGGGTTAGGGTTAGGGTTAGGGTTAGGTTAGGGCAGGGTAAGGGATAGGGTTAGCGTTAGGGTTAGGGTTAGGGTTAGGGTTAGGGTTAGGGTTAGGGGTTAGGGTTAGGGTTAGAGTTAGGGTTAAGGTTAGGGCCTTAGGGTTAGGGTTAGGGTTAGGGTTAGGGTTATATCACTTTTCAGTTTTCCTGTTATAATAATTGAACAGGCGACACACATGTGAATTAGTTTACAAAGTTGTGCTTTGCGTTTCTGTTCTTTCAATGGAAACTTGTTTCTGTGCCGTACAGTGCGAGATAACAATTTTCAGTTTTCCTGTTTCCTAATTGAGCGAGCGACACACAGGTGATTCTGTTTAAAAGTAGTGCTTTGCTTTTCTGTTCTTTCGTTGGAAACTTGTTCTTGTGCTGTACAGTGAGATATATTACTGTTCAGATTTCCTGTATTTCTAATGGAGTGAGTGACAAACATGTGATTTAGTTGACAAATTAGTGATTTTCTTTTTTGTTCTTTCATTTGAAACTTGTTCCTGTGCTGTACAATGTGATATATCACTTTTCAGTTTTCCTGTTATAATAATTGAACAGGCGACACGTATGTGAATTAGTTTACAATGTTATGCTTTGCGTTTCTGTTCTTTCGATGGAAACATGTTCCTGTGCTGTACAGTGTGTTATATCACTTTTCAGTTTTCCTCTTATAATAATTGAACAGGCGACACGTATGTCATTTAGTTTACAAAGTTGTGCTTTGCGTTTCTGTTCTTTCTTTGGAAACTTGTTTCTGTGCCATACACTGTGAGATAACACTTTCCGGTTTCCCTGTATTCCTAATTGAGCGAGCGACACACATGTGATTTAGTTTACAAAGTAGTGCTTTGGGTTTCTGTTCTTCTTGGAAACTTGTTTCTGTGCTGTACAGTGTGATATATCATTTTTCAGTTTTCCTGTTGTAATAATTGAACGGGCGACACGTATGTGATTTAGTTTACAAAGTTGTGCTTTGCTTTTCTGTTCTTTCGATGGAAACTAGTTTCTGTGCCATACAGTGCGAGATAACACTTTTCGGTTTTCCTGTATTCCTAATTGAGCGAGTGACACACATGTGATTCACTTTACAAAGTAGTGCTTTTCATTTACGTTCTTGCGTTGGAAACTTGTTCCTGTTAGGAACAAGTTAGGGTTAGGGTAAGGGTTAGGGTTAGCGTTAGTGTTAGGGTTAGGGATAGGGTTAGGGTTACGGATAGGGTTAGGGGTTAGGGTTAGGGTTAGGGTTAGGGTTACGGCCTTAGGGTTAGGGTTAGGGTTAGGGTTATATCACTTTTCAGTTTTCCTGTTATAATAATTGAACAAGCGACACATATGTGAATTAGATTACAAAGTTGTGCTTTGCGTTTCTGTTCTTTCAATGGAAACTTGTTTCTGTGCCGTACAGTGCGAGATAACACTTTTCAGTTTTCCTGTATTCCTAATTGAGCGAGCGACACACAGGTGATTCTATTTTAAAGTAGTGGTTTGCTCTTCTGTTCTTTCGTTGGAAACTTGTTCTTGTGCTGTACAGTGAGATATATTACTGTTCAGTTTTCCTGTATTCCTAATGGAGGGAGCGACACACATGTGATTTAGTTTACAAATTAGTGATTTTCTTTTTTGTTCTTTCATTTGAAACTTGTTCCTGTGCTGTACAATGAGATATATCACTTTTCAGTTTTCCTGTTATAATAATTGAACAGGCGACACGTATGTGAATTAGTTTACAAAGTTGTGCTTTGCGTTTCTGTCCTTTCGATGGAAACATGTTCCTGTGCTGTACAGTGTGTTATATCACTTTTCAGTTTTCCTCTTATAATAATTGAACAGGCGACACGTATGTCATTTAGTTTACAAAGTGGTGCTTTGCGTTTCTGTTCTTTCTTTGGAAACTTGTTTTTTGTGCCATACAGTGTGAGATAACATTTTCCGGTTTCCCTGTATTCCTAATTGAGCGAGGGACACAGATGTGATTTAGTTTGCAAAGTAGTGCTTTGGGTTTCTGTTCTTCTTGGAAACTTGTTTCTGTGCTGTACAGTGTGATATATCACTTTTCAGTTTTCCTGTTGTAATAATTGAACGGGCGACACGTATGTGATGTAGTTTACAAAGTTGTGCTTTGCTTTTCTGTTCTTTCGATGGAAACTAGTTTCTGTGCCGTACAGTGCGAGATAACACTTTTCGATTTTCCTGTATTCCTAATTGAGCGAGTGACACACATGTGATTCAGTTTACAAAGTAGTGCTTTTCATTTACGTTCTTTCGTTGGAAACTTGTTCCTGTTAGGAACAAGTTAGGGTTAGGGTAAGGGTTAGGGTTAGCGTTAGTGTTAGGGTTAGGGATAGGGTTAGGGTTACGGTTAGGGTTAGGGTTAGGGGTTAGGGTTAGGGTTAGGGTTAGGGTTAGGGGTTAGGGTTAGGGTTAGGGTTAGGGTTAGGGTTAGGGTTAGGGCCTTAGGGTTAGGGTTAGGGTTAGGGTTATATCACTTTTCAGTTTTCCTGTTATAATAATTGAACAAGCGACACATATGTGAATTAGTTTACAAAGTTGTGCTTTGCGTTTCTGTTCTTTCAATGGAAACTTGTTTCTGTGCCGTACAGTGCGAGATAACACTTTTCAGTTTTCCTGTATTCCTAATTGAGCGAGCGACACACAGGTGATTATGTTTAAAAGTAGTGCTTTGCTTTTCTGTTCTTTCGTTGGAAACTTGTTCTTGTGCTGTACAGTGAGATATATTACTGTTCAGTTTTCCTGTATTCCTAATGGAGCGAGTGACAAACATGTGATTTAGTTGACAAATTAGTGATTTTCTTTTTTGTTCTTTCATTTGAAACTTGTTCCTGTGCTGTAAAATGTGATATATCACTTTTCAGTTTTCCTGTTATAATAATTGAACAGGCGACACGTATGTGAATTAGTTTACAAAGTTGTGCTTTGCGTTTCTGTTCTTTCGATGGAAACATGTTCCTGTGCTGTACAGTGTGTTATATCACTTTTCAGTTTTCCTCTTATAATAATTGAACAGGCGACACGTATGTGAATTAGTTTACAAAGTGGTGCTTTGCGTTTCTGTTCTTTCTTTGGAAACTTGTTTCTGTGCCATACAGTGTGAGATAACACTTTCCGGTTTCCCTGTATTCTTAATTGAGCGAGGGACACACATGTGATTTAGTTTACAAAGTAGTGCTTTGGGTTTCTGTTCTTCTTGGAAACTTGTTTCTGTGCTGTACAGTGTGATATATCACTTTTCAGTTTTCCTGTTGTAATAATTGAACGGGCGACACGTATGTGATTTAGTTTACAAAGTTGTGCTTTGCTTTTCTGTTCTTTCGATGGAAACTAGTTTCTGTGCCGTACAGTGCAAGATAACACTTTTCGATTTTCCTTTATTCCTAATTGAGCGAGTGACACACATGTGATTCAGTTTACAAAGTAGTGCTTTTCATTTACATTCTTTTGTTGGAAACTTGTTCCTGTTAGGAACAAGTTAGGGTTAGGGTTAGGTTTAGGGTTAGGGTTAGGGTTAGGGTTAGGGTTAGGGTTAGGGTTAGGGTTAGGGTTAGGGGTTAGGGTTAGGGTTAGGGTTAGGTTTGGGTTAGGGTTAGGGGTTAGGGTTAGGGTTAGGGTTAGGGCCTTAGGGTTAGGGTTAGGGTTAGGGTTAGGGTTAGGGCTGGGTAAGGGATAGGGTTAGGGTTAGGGTTAGGGTTAGGGTTAGGGTTAGAGTTAGGGTTAGGGTTAGGGGTTAGGGTTAGGGTTAGGGTTAGGGTTAGGGTTAGGGCCTTAGGGTTAGGGTTAGGGTTAGGGTTATATCACATTTCAGTTTTCCTGTTATAAGAATTGAACAGGCGACACATATGTGAATTAGTTTACAAAGTTGTGCTTTGCGTTTCTGTTCTTTCAATGGAAACTTGTTTCTGTGCCGTACAGTGCGAGATAACACTTTTCAGTTTTCCTGTATTCCTAATTGAGCGAGCGACACACAGGTGATTCTGTTTAAAAGCAGTGCTTTCCGTTTCTGTTCTTTCTTTGGAAACTTGTTTCTGTGCCATACAGTGTGAGATAACACTTTTCGGTTTCCCTGTATTCCTAATTGAGCGAGCGACACACATGTGATTTAGTTTACAAAGTAGTGCTTTGGGTTTCTGTTCTTCTTGGAAACTTGTTCTTGTGCTGTACAGTAAGATATATTACTGTTCAGTTTTCCTGTATTCCTAATGGAGCGAGCGACACACATGTGATTTAGTTTACAAATTAGTGATTTTCTTTTTTGTTCTTTCATTTGAAACTTGTTCCTGTGCTGTACAATGTGATATATCACTTTTCAGTTTTCCTGTTGTAATAATTGAACGGGCGACACGTATGTGATTTAGTTTACAAAGTTTTGCTTTGCTTTTCTGTTCTTTCGATGGAAACAAGTTTCTGTGCCATACAGTGCGAAATAACACTTTACGGTTTTCCTGTATTCCTAATTGAGCGAGTGACACACATGTGATTCACTTTACAAAGTACTGCTTTTCATTTACTTTCTTTCGTTGGAAACTTGTTCCTGTTAGGTCCAGTTAGGAACAAGTTAGGGTTAGCGTTAGGGTTAGGGTTAGGGTTAGGGTTAGGGTTAGGTTAGGGCTGGGTAAGGGATAGAGTTAGCGTTAGGGTTAGGGTTAGGGTTAGGGTTAGGGTTAGGGTTAGGGTTAGGGTTAGGGCCTTAGGGTTAGGGTTAGGGTTAGGGTTATATCACTTTTCAGTTTTCCTGTTATAATAATTGAACAGGCGACACATATGTGAATTAGTTTACAAAGTTGTGCTTTGCGTTTCTGTTCTTTCAATGGAAACTTGTTTCTGTGCCGTACAGTGCGAGATAACACTTTTCAGTTTTCCTGTATTCGTAATTGAGCGAGCGACACACAGGTGATTCTGTTTAAAAGTAGTGCTTTGCTTTTCTGTTCTTTCGTTGGAAACTTGTTCTTGTGCTGTACAGTGAGATATATTACTGTTCAGTTTTCCTGTATTCCTAATGGAGCTAGCGACACACATGTGATTTAGTTGACAAATTAGTGATTTTCTTTTTTGTTCTTTCATTTGAAACTTGTTTCTGTGCTGTACAATGTGATATATCACTTTTCAGTTTTCCTGTTATAATAATTGAACAGGCGACACGTATGTGAATTAGTTTTCAAAGTTGTGCTTTCAGTTTCTGTTCTTTCGATGGAAACATGTTCCTGTGCTGTACAGTGTATTATATCACTTTTCAGTTTTCCTCTTATAATAATTGAACAGGCGACACGTATGTCATTTAGTTTACAAAGTTGTGCTTTCCGTTTCTGTTCTTTCTTTGGAAACTTGTTTCTGTGTCATACAGTGTGAGATAACACTTTCCGGTTTCCCTGTATTCCTAATTAAGCGAGCGACACACATGTGATTCAGTTTACAAAGTAGTGCTTTTCATTTACGTTCTTTCGTTGGAAACTTGTTCCTGTTAGGAACAAGTTAGGGTTAGGGTTAGTGTTAGGGTTAGGTTTAGGGTTAGGTTAGGGCTGGGTAAGGGATAAGGTTAGCGTTAGGGTTAGGGTTAGGGTTAGGGTTAGGGTTAGGTTTAGGGTTAGGCTTAGGGTTAGGGCCTTAGGGTTAGGGTTAGGGTTAGGGTTATATCACTTTTCAGTTTTCCTGTTATAATAATTGAATAGGCGACACATATGTGACTTAGTTTACAAAGTTGTGCTTTGCGTTTCTGTTCTTTCGATGGAAACATGTTACTGTGCTGTACAATGTGATATATCACTTTTCAGTTTTCCTGTTATAATAATTGAAAAGGCAACACGTATGTGAATTAGTTTACAAAGTTGTGCTTTGCGTTTCTGTTCTTTCGATGGAAACATGTTCCTGTGCTGTACAGTGTATTATATCACTTTTCAGTTTTCCTCTTATAATAATTGAACAGGCGACACGTATGTCATTTAGTTTACAAAGTTGTGCTTTCCGTTTCTGTTCTTTCTTTGGAAACTTGTTTCTGTGTCATACAGTGTGAGATAACACTTTTCGGTTTCCCTGTATTCCTAACTGAGCGAGCGACACACATGTGATTTAGTTTACAAAGTAGTGCTTTGGGTTTCTGTTCTTCTTGGAAACTTGTTTCTGTGCTGTACAGTGTGATATATCACTTTTCAGTTTTCCTGTTGTAATAATTGAACGGGCGACACGTATGTGATTTAGTTTACAAAGTTGTGCTTTGCGTTTCTGTTCTTTCGATGGAAACATGTTCCTGTGCTGTACAGTGTGTTATATCAC